>NW_026057584.1:34909050-35168731 GCF_023721935.1 Panthera uncia | reverse complement strand
ACCTGAAGAGAAGCAGGTGATGAAGAGCTTTTTAAACCCCCCTCCTGTCCTTGTATGCAATCTTTTGTGACTTGCAATGTCTGTCTCTACCAGCTTTTAGGACTATTTGAGGACCAACATGTGTCTTATTTATTTGCGGACCCAATTTTAGAACTTCTTATAGTGTTTGCACCTAATAGACACTCAATACATACTTGTTAAATAAGGAAAAAAACTTAGGCATATAACAGCTAATGCTCTGTGATCCATAAGCAAGTGGCATGGCCTAAGACTCAGTTTTCTCATCAATAAAATGGTAAACAACATCCAGAATTGTTTTAAGACTAAGAGTTACTGAATGTAAACTACTTATCACACTGAATATTAAACAGCATTATTATTATCAAATGTAAACTACTTATCACACTGAATATTAAATAGCATTATTATTATCAAATGATGTAAGAAGCTTGGTAAAAATGGTCAAATTTCAAAGTAGGCATTTAAAGATTATTAATTCTTCCTAAGGGTTCTTCAGACATCTTCTCTGGCATTATTTTCATTTTCTCTTCTTTCATTTTTTTTTTTAAGATTTTAAGTAATCTCTACACCCAACATGGGACTCAATCTCACAACGCCAAGATCAAGAGTCACAAGCTCCACTGACTGAGCCAGCCGGGCTCCCTTCCTTTTTTCTTTTGATTATACATTGTATGCTTAATTTAAAGGTATACTTCTTAAGGACAATGCTAGGTACAAAGTGGATGCTAAATAAATTCCTGTTGAATTGAACTAAATAAGCATAACTAACAGATGCTGAAATTATAAACTATTTTTTAGGTTACTGGATTATAAACTATTAGTAATATCTAGCAACTCATGGGGTCTAAAGATTTTTAAGTAAATTGTCTCAATCAACATACTTTGAAGTGACAAATGTCTTGACCTTACAAAGAAATACTTTCTCAAAAAAGAAAAATGCAGCAATTGAACTCACTTTGTCTTATTATGGGAAAGTCTACCTTCTGCCATGAAATAAAAGAATTGTACTATACCTTTTCCTTCCCAGGCATCAAAGGCATCCATCATTTTCTTCAATTCAGCTACTGAATAATAGCTCCAAATGTACTGAACATTATTCCCCGCCTCTCTAGAAATATTGCAAAAGGTGATGAAAACATACTAAGTATGAATGTATGTGTGTGTGTATGTATATACAGCTAATACTCGATATACTACCAAATACTTGTTAATTAAGGGAAAAAATATGTTGGCATTGAATAGTTGTTCTTCTGCAACTCTTAAGGACATATATAGATAATAATATACTATAGATTATATCTATGACCTATATTCAATCTCTTTTTAATGTGGTAAAGTACTTGTTAATTCCACAATATAGACTGTACAGACAAATCAACAAATCTTTAGAAATAGGTTTTCTAAAAAAAATTACCTAACTCCAGGAAAATTTTAAAAGATTCAACTTTGACTAAAACTTTCATAGCATTGTTCCAGGCACTCATATATCTTATATAAACATCCTGTAAAGAATTCATAAAATGATGACATATTTAGTCACCTAAAAAAGCAAGTTCATGTGATCATTCATTAGTCACTAATATGTGACCCAATCCAACCACCCAGAGAATTAGAAAAAAACAAAACACCAACTGTAATGTGAATTGACCACTGTGTTAAGTCAGTTTACAAAAAAAATATTAAGAGAATAACGCTTAAGAATTTTACATTCAAGTCATCGGATTTTAAGGCTGATAGGGACCAGGGAAGTCCTTCATTTCTCAGAACAGGACACCGAGGCACATGCCAGTCCTGTGCCACTCAGCAGGGCTGCTGACTTCTAGGCAGTGCTTCTGTTCCTGGACTATGGTCTAGGGGAGGACAGCCAGACATGGCCTGTTAGGGGACTTTGATGCCCACTCCCAGGTGAGAGGCAATGTAGTAGACCACTGTGGATGTCCCATAGTTTACATATATGTGAAGTGGTCTTAATTACAATCTCCTTGAAGCAGGCTTGTCTCAACAGCTATAAGAGCTCACTCTGTGTGTTGCCAAGTGTTGAATGAAGATCTTTTCTAGTCAACCACATATTCCATTCAGTAACACCTCTTACAAGAGACCAAAACTTTATTCTGTTCCCTTTCATATTTAAATATGTGCATACCTTTTAAAAATGCTTTTACTGTGAATTCTTCCTCCCAGCTGCTTATCAATAGCATCTGTTCCATCAGTTTTTGTGGAATATACACCAATAATTCTACTCTCACAGCTTGCACCAGATGTGTTAAGATAGTGGAGAACCCAAACTGTTGGCTTATTGCAAACTAAACCATATGAATCACAGAAGTCTGTTAAAGCCTGGAGCAAAAAAAAATATACAAAATTTGAATTTAATTCTGGAGTAAAGTAGAAATGAATTTGTTCTATTACTTTCATGTAAAGCTGCAATTTCAGTTGGTCATAAGGGAAATAAAAAGATGATAAATTTCAGCCTAGTCTTTACACCTTGAAAAACCAAACATGCTTTTGTTGAATTTGGCATGGGGGTGGGGTAAATCACAAAAAGCACCACCCAAAAATCCAACACCTTTTCATCTAGAGAATCCTCTTCCACATGGAAGCTGTATTTTCTTTCCTCCTCCTTTAGCCTCACTATCAACATTACTTTTAATTTTAAAATCTTCATATGATTAAGAGTTAGACCTTTTTCTTTTCCTTTTATTTTCCCCCCAGTTTCCCATTTGACTCAATATTCCTTTCACCTTCTACTGACTAAGCCCCATAGTTGATTTTTTTT
The DNA here is from genome assembly GCF_023721935.1 of Panthera uncia. Lineage (NCBI taxonomy): Eukaryota > Metazoa > Chordata > Mammalia > Carnivora > Felidae > Panthera > Panthera uncia. Next base: position 35,165,934 of record NW_026057584.1, on the reverse strand, counting down.
TTTTTACTCCAAATGCAATCATGAATTAACCAGATTAACTTGTTCTTTTCCACTGAAAGATATACAAAATCAGTGCAAACTCTAAGAACTCCTTGGCATTTATCTACCTATTCATTCATTCTCTTGAATATTAAGAAGTTACTAACGTGGTTGAGCACTAAGGTCCTATAGATATAATGATGAGCAAAAGACAGGGTCCCAGCCCTTCTAGAGTTTTATAGCTAATGTAAAAGACAGACAGCTGGGGCACCTGGGTGGCTTAATCAGTTGGGCATCCAACTCTTGATTTTAGCTTGGGTCATGACTCATCGTTTGTGAGATTGAGCCCCATGTCAGGATTTGCGCTGGTAGTGCAGAGCCTGCTTGGGGTTCTCTCTCTCCCTCTCTCTCTGCCCCTCCTCAGAGTGTGCGCTCTCTCTCTCTCTCTCTCTCTCTCTCTGTATCTCTCTCAAAATAAATAAACTTCTAGGAAATTTAAAGACAGTCAATAAGCCATCAGCACATAGGATAACTGTAACGAGGTGAGCCTAGGAGGTGCTAAGGGAAACAGAGCTGGAGCGCTTCACCCAGCCGAGTGCCCAAGGGCCTTCCCTGAGAGAAACAGCATTATTCCTCTGAGGGCCCTGAGGACAGGCACTTTTGTCTGTTTTGTGTTGTATCCCAAGTGCCTGGAATAGTGCCTGACACAAAGGAGATGCCTAATATTTACTGACTCAGTGAATGAAAATAGGACTCTAACATGTCTTACATTTTCATTTAATATTGCTGTCTAACTGTATGTCATATTTCTTTGTGTCCCACACAGTCCAAGAGCAGTGCTCTATATACCAAAAACATTTGAGATAAATATGTGTTGGCTGACACAGTCAATGTACACATGCTATGTCCTCTTTGTGTACAAATCGGAAATCAAAAGACTACAGTTGAGACTTCAGAAGATGAATATCAACCCACTCCAGCTTTCCAGTCAGGATTTCTTAGCCCCATTCTGAGATGTGGCAAACAGCACCCTAGAACTGTTTGACAACTCAATTTCTATATAACTTCAGTAGCAGAACCCATACAACCATGCAAATTCCTGAAGACGATCTGGAACCAAATCAACTGTCTCTTCATGTTACACTCCTAATAACCATACTGTCAGCTTGCTCTCCTAAACTGATACCCAAATCAAACCCAATTCAGGTCAGTTTTCACTACTATTAATCATCTAGGGAAAAAAATTTTCTTAGATGCCCAAAGGTACTAAAAGCAAATATAATACTTATCAGTAAGACAAAAATAGGTAATGAAGTTTTTCAAGATCTTTCATGTAAAGATCTCTAAAATGTGATTTAAAGGAGAAATATCTTTTAAAAAGATTTACTGATCTCAAAGTGAATTAATCAAACCAATGTTTTAATTTAGTAACAAACTGCTACACTTATTAAATCAGGTAGATTTTCTACAATCTTTTATTTTTGTGACCATTCTTTTTTTTTTTTTTTTTTAACGTTTATTTACTTTTGAGACAGAGAGAGAGCATGAACGGGGGAGGGTCAGAGAGAGAGAGGGAGACACAGAATCTGAAACAGGCTCCAGGCTATTTTTGTGACCATTCTTTAAAAAGTCATTTCAGTAAATAAAATACCACTATACTCTTACATACTACAATATTGCTCTTTATTTACAAAGAACCTAAAGAGCAGAATATTTCTATTAAAAAAGCCATCAAAAGGTATTAAATCTCCAATGAGAAATAAAAAAACTATAAACCTTTGAGTGGCAATGTAATACACTTTCCTAGAACATAGAATTTGGGCCTTCAAAAGATTAGTAATTAAGAAATGTGTCTTCAAAATTAGAAAAAGTACCTTTCTCATGTTTGGTTTTCATGGCAACACAGGCTATGCAAAATAACACACATTGCTTTGTGTATAAAAACATATATATATGTATACGTATGTACTTTTTTAAAACTTAAGAAAATGCCAAGACCTTTTTAAGTTCTATATTTGACCTTAAAGAATATGTCTCCATTTCATTGGCCAAGTGGTCAGACAGGCTGTATGGATACGGGATGCCAAAATAATCAGCCTCTTCCTGCAGAGCAACACGGGTTTGCTCATCTGTGGGAATGTGAACTTCTCCATGAAGATAATCCAAGAGGTATTTAAATAGATGTCCATCACGGTCAATAACACAAGCCCCTAGAAAACATCCAGTTCAAAAATCACTGCATAGATACATATGATCATAAAGTTTCAACATGTCAAACTAAAATCAGACTGCAGACCTCTACAATTAGAAATGTTTCTTTCTCACAAGAAAGTTAATAACTAGTGTTCAAATGGGTTTAGCCATATTTGGTGATCCTCTGTATTCTCACCTACGATATAGGAAAATGTATTCTGAGCTCCATGGGGGAATTTTAGATGCAATGACCATATTCTTGCTATGGCCACTCAAAAGCCATGGAGATCCGACTGCTGCCGAAATGTAACTTTACCCCTAAGCTCAGTCCTCCCCGGCCAGGAAAGATGTATGGAGTTCCTCCCTAATGAGGACATGCTCATTTATGTCATATTTGTATGTTAGTCAACTTGTAGTGTCAATGACATGTAAACCCAGGGTTCCTAGCTCCAGGCACACTGTATGTTTAGCCTTAATAGGTTAGTCCCTTTGTACTGTGAGAACCTAAACTTTAAAAAAGAAATGTTATGCTGGTACTACTTTATGACAAAAGGCTTTCTTAGACAATTTAGCAGAATTTTTAAAAACACTTCTGTGTGAGGCTACTCAATAATTCCTTTTCTCCCTTGGTTAGCTTAGAAAAGAAGGGATTAAGGAGGTGAAACTTGGGGGCAGAGGAAAAACTCAATCCCTGCTTGCTATCTTTTTGCCAACAACCTTCCTGCCCACATGGGCACCAGCCATCAGTGTTTTCCATTCTTTCAACTGCCATCCAGCCGGCAAAGCAATCTCTAAAGACCCAGGGTTACTAACAGTGACTCTTGCTCAAGATCCCCTGAACCCCCTCTTCTGACACAGAAGCAATAGTGGGTTCTCTGAGCTCCAGAACACCAAAGATGTGCAAAAAAGACTTATTTGCACTGTTGAGATTTCTTTACAAACGGGAGTAGGTTAAGCAAATACCAGAGCACTCCAAACAAGAAGAGCAGCAGCCCCAGATCCCTACCCTTGTGTTTTACAGTTTCTTCTGGAAGACCAATTTTCAGTCCTCTACCACTAGGTGACTGCTGGTACACTGCACTGACGTTTTTGCAGGAGTCCACATCAGCCCACACAAGGCTACGCAACTAGACTGGGTGGCCAGTTTAACACTAATTCTACACTACAGTGACTGCCCTGTGAACTATGAGGGCAGCTGCTTTCTCCAGAGAATAAATGTTTTAACTGAAGAACACAGAGAGAAGCCGCAATATCGTTACCCATGGAGTTGCACGAACGTAACAACTTTCAAAGTATAATCAATCCCCATATTTAGGTGATGGTAGGCCTTAACACACATTGATTTTTTTGTCAACTTTTAGTGACAGCATCACAGATTCTGGAAACTGGTATTTAACTTCTTCATGTGTTTAATAAATCTCCATACAACTCTAATGATCTCAATAATTACTACACTAGTCTAATACATTCCATTGTAATTAGGAAAACCAAAGGGAATTTAAACTATTTTAATGAATATTCATGATCATGCTTTATGGACTTTAGTTATTTACCTGATTCGTCTGTTTTTAGAGGAAAACGACCACTGAACATGGATGCCAGCATCGAGTCTTTAAAGCGGCACAAGGACTCACGTCTGGCTGTGTAAATACAGCCACCCACATTCAGTCGAAGAATATCTACCACCTTTTCTTCTGCCTTGTGACCTTCCATTGCTCCCATCAACACCTAAATTTTTGCTTTGAAACGCTTTCAGAAACTGCAAAATAATGGTGGTCCTGGTCCACCTCTGTAAAAACAAAGGACAATCACATTTCCAATAATACACCAAATAGATAATAAAATAAATACATCTTAATGTGATTTAAAATAAGGTGCTCAGCACTAACAATATTGGAGGACTTTATATAACATGAAAGAAGTTTGAGATATGCCGAGAAGCTGGAAAACTTTGGTTCAGAGTATTTTTAAATGATGAACTATTACCAACCAAATCATAGCTATTTGAAATGACTGTTTAAAGAATTTAACAAGAAAATGCATTGTCTGTCCCATATAAAGCAAAGGTGAGGTTTGCTCATGTTCTTTGATATTCACATATCTTTTTAAACTATAATAAGTCTGAGGGAGCTATCTAGACTGCAGAGGGGGTCAGCATGTAGCATGGAATTAGGCTACTAGGCTCTACCACTAACTAGGGACCTTGGGCAAATACTTATCTTCTTCTGCCTATTTCCTCATCTATAAAATGGAGCCAGGGATGGGGCCTACCTCAAAGGACTATCAGAGGAGTAACAGGACATATAAAAAGCACATAGAACAGTCTCTGGCTCAGAGTAAGTACTCAATAACAATATAAATTTTATCTATATAAATTTATATCTATAACGATATAAATTTTACCATAAGGCATATACTGAAGGATTGATATTGGCTCTGTAGATTTAAGGAAACCTAAGCAGAAATTATTAACAATGCTAATTGTAGTTCCTAGATTAGGTAACTAAGGAATATATAATTTATCAACTGAGATCATAATTCTATGTATACCAGTAGCCAGACTGGTCCAAAAGAGCAACAAATAACAGCTCTAAATCATCTGGCTTCTTCATTCCAAAATGGCTGAATGAAGCTTTAGGGAAGTTTTAAGGACTTGATTTCTTAATCTATTCTGGAGATGGACTAACCACAAGTGACTGTGGTGTTTCTCTGGAACCTAAAACAATACTGTGATAAAAAGGTACTCCTGATGTGACTGCGCATTTCACTGCAAATGCAAAATGGCCGCCAAGAGACAACTATATTCATGGCAACTCACTTTTACTATGCGATCAACTAGGATCCTTTTGTAGATGCTCTAATTTAGCCAGTCTCCAATGAGATGGGAAAAGGAGACCATCGGTGTCTGACAAAAACAATATGTGTCAAACGTGGTCAGTAAACAGAAACTCTTATGGATCAACAGTTTAGCCTTCAGAAAGCACTTATCAACATGACTTCTTTTGCTGCCTCAAAGTCCCAGGAGCAGCCCTGCAATGATCCATGTGAGAGAACCACCTCTGAAGCACGGGATTGAACTGGCTCATGCTGCCCCAGTTACCAGCTCCCTGGAATCCAGCTATTCTTCAAAGCCACAGGCAAATCTCACAGGTTGCATGACCTTCCCGAGCATCCCCCAGTTAGAATCTGTGCACAGTCCACCAAATATACTGTGTACCTCTCTCCACGTTTTTCTCACCTATTTAATCCCTAGTTTGGGAGACTATAGCTCTAGGAAGACAGAATCTATATCACTATCAATTATTCCCATTTGCTCAATGCTTATTATGTGACAGTTACTGCAGGAGACACTTGGTAGACACTACCTAATTCACACAAAAGCCCTATTGGATAGGAATTACTGTCTCTATTGACAGATGAGGACACTGGAGAAAGAAATAGTGATGGGAGCAGGGTCCACACTAGGACTGCCCTGCTGGTAAGTGGCGGAGTCGGCCCCAGGTCCGCAGGACTGGCTCCAAGTTTTCTGCTGCACCCTACACTGTCTATTTCAGCACTGTTTCATCCCTAAGGCTGCTGACCGGGGCACTTTACTCACTAAGCATCTGTCCATCTGAAGACTCCAGTGGTGGCAACAGGAACATAGCAGCACCCTAGTGCAAGGATTTAAGAGATACCCCTGCCTCAATCAGTTTCTCCTAAGGCAGAGGACCATCCAACACCATTTCAAGGCCAGTCAATGGCCCCATCCTCAATGCACCCACTTAGACTCCCTGCTGTGTCGGAAATGCCCTGCCCTCTGAGGAAGTGCCCCCAAAGTGCGGTTCTGTGACCACCTGCATCAAAACCATCAGAGACGCTTGATGTATATTCAGATTCCCAGGCCACAACACAGAGTCTGGTTCAGAAAGTCAGATGGGGTCGGGGATCCGCCCACGGACCCCACTTTAATAAACTGTGCTCAAAGGACTCGCTCTCCTCCCACGACGCGGGACGAAAGGAGAGGGGCTGGGACACCCGAAAGCCCCGCCGGTGTCCCCGCGGCCCGGGGTCCCCGAATCGGCCCGAAGCCTGAGCCTGCAGCCCGGGGCGCCCGTGTTATCGGCGCGATCCGGCCCTTCCTTGGGGCGCCCCGCCGCCTCCCGGGCCCGCGGCCCACCCGGCGCCCCGGTCCTCTGCACGGGCGGGGCCGGGTTGGCGGCCTCCCCGACTGACCTGCGGCCAGCCCGGCCCTCGGCGCGGCCGCCGGACGCCGCGGGGACCGACGCGGAAGTGAGGGCCTCTTCGGCTGCTCAGCAACTCTTGGAGCAGCGCGGCCCCAGCGGCGCCCCCGTGCGGCCCGGCTGGGCGGTGGCTGCAGCCGGAACGAGGGAGGCCCCGCCCCGGAGACTCCAGGCCCCGCCCCCAGTCTGGTCCCGTCCCTCTGGCCTCCAGCCTGTGGGCGCGCAGAGCCGATTGGAAGGGTCATAGTACCTGCAGGGAAGGGCAAGACCTGGAAGAGACACGCCGGCTGGACCCCTGAGGAACGTGGTGTCCGTTTGGTGGCTGCTTTTACACATGAAGAAAAGAAACGACACTGAAGTTGCGATTGTTCAGGGTCAGTTAAATGGTAAGAGTTAGGAAGAATTATGTCTTCCGACTCCCAGGTGAAGGCCCTTCGCTCCAAACTGGGCTGCTCACTGCCAAGATTTAGTAAAATTCTGTCTGCACTTGGGTAAGTCCATTCGGGTTGTGTTTGTAGTTTACAAAGCTGCCTCACACGGGGGCGCCTGGGTGACTCAGTCGGTTAAGCATCTGACTTCGGCTCAGGTCAGGATCTCATGGTTCATGGGTTCCAGCCCCAGGTCGGGCTCTGTGCTGACAACTTAGAACCTGGAGCCTGCTTCTGATTCTGTGCCTCTCTCTCTGCCCCTCCATGCTCACGCTCTGCCTCCCTCTGTCCATCGAGAATAAATAAATGAAAAAAAAACAAAGCCGTCTCACACAAGAACATTCTTGTTTGAGTCTGTGTACTACCCCACACTTTTATTCCCATCACAGCAAGGAAAACTGAGGCAGGAGCAAACATTTAGTGAACACTTACGTACACCTGACATTATGCTAAGCCCTTTACTTGACAACAACCCCAAAATTTTATCTTAACAACAACCCCAAAAGAGTTCTTCCAGATTGCAGTAGCACCCTACCTTGTACAAAAGACTTTACTAGGTATTTCAAGATGAATAAAACACAGTCCTGTTTTCAAGGTACTTTTCTAGAGCCAATAATAATTGGTTCCCAGTTCCTCTGGGTCTTAGAAGGGCATAAGCCAGTAAGCCCACCTACTCCCTCAGATAGTAATAGTCCCTGGAGAGTGGTAAGGTTGATTCATCCTATAAATTGAGCATTAGCCTGGACCACACGCTAGGAGTGATGGACTGAACAAGACAATCAATGCTCAATGGCACTTGTATTTTTAGTGTCAGGGTCAGAACATTGCTTCTGGGAGCACCTGGCTAGCTCCCTCCTAAAGCATGTGACTAATGATCTCAGGGTTGGGAGTTCCAGCCCCATGTTAAGGGTAGAGATTACTTAAATAAAGAAAACTTTTTCTGTAAATTAGGCTCTGTGAGCCATACACACCTACTCAACTTTGCTGTTGCAGTGTTAAAGCAGTTATAGATAGTATATAAATGAGGGTGGCTGTATTCCAACTTTAGTTGTGGACACAGAAATTTGAATTTCACATAATTTTCATGTGTTGTGAAATATTCTTTAAAAAATTTTTTTCAGGGGTGCCTGAGTGGCTCAGTTGGTTAGCGTTTGACTCTTGATTTCACCTCAGGTCACGATTTCACCGTTTGTGAGTTAGAGTTTGAGCCTCATGTCAGGCTCTACGCGGTTGGTGCAGAACCTGTTTGGGATTCTCTTTCTCTCCCTCTCTGCCCCTCCTCAGCTTGTGTGCATGCACACCCCCCCCAAATAAATTTAAAAACTTAAAAAATGTTTTTTCAAACACTTAAATATGTAAAAACCATTCTTAGATCATGGGCCATGCCGAAACAATTGGCTGCCTATGGGCCATACTTTGCCTACTCCTGTTCAAGTGGGAGAAACAGACACTAAGCTAAATAGTTACAGATAGTGGTAACTACTTAAGAGGAAATAGGATAATGTTTGGTGGAGATGATGGCTGGGGTGGAGAAGGCCCTGGATGCTGATGAGGGGACATTCAAGTTGAGCACTAAGGATGAGAATGAGCCTGCCCTCTGAAGAGATGGGGGGAAAGGTAATTTATAAAAAAGAGAGAGCAAGCAAAAAAGGCCCAAGGCAGGAAAGAATTGACAATTTGTAAGAAGAGAAAGGATACTAGTGTGGCTGGAGCTTGGTGAGCATGAGGACAAGGAGGAAGGTGATATGAGATGAAGCTAAAAAGATAGGCAGGAGCCAGGTTTTAAAGTACTTATAGTGGTTGTGGGAGTTTAAATTTTACCCTAAGCATAATGGAAAGCCATTGAAAGGTTTTAAGCAGGGAAATGGCATGCTTGATTTACTGTTAAAAAAAAAAAATCACTCTTGTTACTGTGATGAGAATGGATTGGAGAGGCATAAGATGAGACTAGGCGACCGTTGCAATAATCCAGGGGAGAAATGGCATAGCTTCTACTCAGTGATGATGGCAATAGAGAAAAGTAGATGGCTGCAAGATATATATTTAGGAAACAGAAATAACATAAAATTGCTGATAGTTCAACTATAGTGTGTTCAGGTTCTTTGAGGAACAGACTGTAAGGTCAGATTAGACATGCAGAAGACTTACTGGGGAAGACACCTGTGAGGGAAAAACAGGGAGGGCTCTGAAGGGGACTGGGAAAACCTTTAGACTGGATGCTGATTCAACTCTCATGGAAGACAGGGAAAAATGGGTAGGAAAAGTTGTAGATATGATGCAATTCTAAGAATCTTTCAAGAAAGCCAATGGGGAGTCCTCAAGCCAATGTCCCCCATCAGAGGAGTCCTATGTCTCCTGGGAAGGGGACTGTCTTAGTGACCCTGTCTCACTCAGTCACTGGCTAGAGCAGTCAGTAGGATGTGCAGCCTGGATCATGGTGATAGATTTCAGAGCACGGCAACTGGGGCCATCAGTCAGTAATGCTCCCTGTAATCAGAGATCTGAGAGATGTGTTTTCATGGCTGCCCCATATGGGAAAAGGAAAATATAGGATCACTTCTAAATTGTTGGCTTGACCAACTGAATGATGGTACCATTTACTAAAATGGTGATTTATGGGAGCAATCAGAAACTGTAATTAGGACTTTAATGATTGAGATGTTTACTAGACATCCAAGTAAATAGATTACATAGCAACTGGATAAATCTGGAGCTCAGGAGTGAAGTTCTGTGCTAAAGGTGTGAATTTGGAAGGCATCGGCATTTAAAGCCATGGGACTGGATAAAATCGCCTATTCAAAGAACAGGTAAATGAGATATAGGATGGAGCACTGTCTCCAATACTTAGAGTTCAGGTTTAGAAGGAAAATCCAGAGGGGAGAAGAATATGGAGCGGCAGAGAAGAAAATGTCATTTCTGTCAAATGCTGTTACGAGGTCAAGAGTCCATTAGATTTGGTAGTATACACATTCTTGGTGACCTTGACAAAAGCAGTTTCAATGCTGTGATGAAGATGCAAGCCCAGATAAAAGTGGGTTGAAGGGTGAATGTGAGATGGGAAATTGGCTATAGAGAAGACGTATGGTGGAGAGAATGAGAGAAGTGGGGCTGTAGTTAAGGTGGGATGCGGGGTCAGGGAAAGAAGCTAGGATGAGAGTTACTATAGCAAGTCATGCTGGTGGGAGTGATGCAATGGATAGGTAGAGATTGGTGGTGCAGGGGAAAGAGGGGACCACTGAAGGAATATGATACTTGAGGAGACAAAAGGGTACTTGGAGCGGCACAAGTGGAGTAATTTCCTTTTAAAAAAATTATTTTAATTCCAGTTAGTTAACATACAGTGTTATATTTGTTTCAGGTATATAATATAGTGATTCAACAGTTCCATACAACACCTGTGCTCTTCATAACAGGTGCACTCCTTAATTCCCATCACCTATTTCACCCATCACCCACCCACCTCCCCTCTGATGACCATCAGTTCGTCACAGTTAAGAGTCTATTTCTTGCTCACTCTGTCTTTCCCCTTTGCTCATTTGTTTTGTTTCTTAAATTCCACACATGAGTGAAGTCCTATGATATTTGTCTTTCTCTGACTGACTTACTGAGCTTAGCATAATATTCTCTAGCTCCATCCATGTCATTGCAAATGGTAAGATTTCATTCTTTTTCGTGGCTGAATAATATTCCACAGGTGGAAGACTTTTTGTTAGACAAGAGCAGAGAGGAGATAAAACAGAGAAGATAAAGTTCCTATGAACTGGTAAATCTCACAGTGGTTAAATGAGGAAATTCTGATTGAATGGTTTCTACTTTCTCTATTAACTCTAAAGCAAGGTCAGAGGCTGACAGTAAAGAAGATGAGGTATGGATGAGGTTTGAGAAAGAATAAAGTATGAATTATTTATTTTGAGAAATTTAAAAATCAGACATTCTATGGAAATATGATAATGATTTCCAAGAAGGAATGAGAGCCTATTTGAAGATTATAATCATTCTAACATGGATGATCATTCCAGTTATGTGACTTTTATCCAGCAACATTCAACAGCTTCATTTTAGAGAATGATAATGGGACTCAGCTAGGGTTGAAATATAATACAAGGAGAGAGGGGCAAAAGAGTTGAGGATGTTTGCAAGTGATTGATTCCCCTGATGGACAATGGACTCTAAACTGGGTAAGGAGAGAAATAACTATCTAGAGTTGGTGATGGATAGTGAAAAAAGTAGTGAGGTTAATGGATTGGAGAGCTCCATGAAGTTAAGGAATTATTTAAATAGGAGTACTAGAGTAAGTGAGCTGGAAGAATTGGGGGCAGTGGTCAGAGAATATCATATTATACTTATTTTATTTTACTTAGGTTTACATACTAAACTTTATTTAATTGACATATGTATAATTGACATACAGTGTTACATTTCAGATGTACAGCATATTGATTAGATAATTCTATATATTATTGATGCTTACCAAGATCAGTATAGTCACCATCTGTCATCATACAATGTTACTACAGTATTATTTACTATATTCCCTATGCTGTACTTTCCATTTCTTCAACTTATTTGTTTTATACTGGAAGTTTGTACTTCTTAGTGTCCTTCCTCTACTTTGCCCATCCCTCCACCCTCCTTCCCTCTGGCAGCCACCAGTTTGTTCTCTGAATTTAAGAGTATGTTTTGTTCATTTGTTTTTGTTTTTGCTTTTAGATTCCACCACATATAAGTGAAATCATATGGTATTTTTCCTTCTCTGTCTGACTTATTTCACCTAGCATAATAATACCCTCTAGATCCATCCATGTTGTCACAACTGGCAAGATTTCATTTTTATGGCTGAGTAATGTTCCATTATATGTGTGTATGTATGTGTGTTTATATATATATGTATATATAATTACATATATGTGTGCATATATATATGAGTGTGTACATATATATATATACATATATGCACACATATACATACAAAGATGTTGAGCATCTTTTCATTTATCTGTTGGCCATCTGTATGTCTTCTTTGGAAAAATGTTTATTTAATCCTTTGACCGTCTTTTAATTGTAGTGTTTTTTGGTTTTGAGTAGTGTCAGTTCTTTATATATTTTGGATATCAGATGTATCATTTGCAAATACCTTCTCCCATTAACTAGGTTGCCCTTTTACTTTGTTAATGGTTTCCTTTGCAGCACAAAACTTTGATTTTGGTATAGTCCCAATAGTTTATTTTTACCTTTGTTTCCCTTCCTTGCGGAGACATATCCATAAATATATTTTTAAGGCAGATGTCCAAGAGATTACTGCCTATGTTTTCTTTTAGGAGTTTTATGATTTCAGGTCTCCCATTTAGTTTTTTAATCCATTTTGAGTTTATTTTTGTGTATGGTGTAAGAAAGTGGTTCTGTTTCATTCCTTGCATGTAGCTGTACAGTTTTCCCATTTTCCCATTTACTGAAGAGACTGTCTTTTTACCATTGTAAACATATGTAAAAACATATTCTTGTCTCCTTTGTTGAAGATTAATTGACCATATAGACATGGGTTTATTTTTAGGTTCCCTATTCCTTCTATTGATCTATATGTCTATTTTTGTGCCAGTACCATACTGTTTTGGTTACTAAAGCTTTGTAGTATATCTTGAAATCTGGGATTGCGATACCTCCAGCTTTGTTCTTTCTCAAGAAGCCTGAGAAATAGCTTTGGATTTTCATGGCCTTTTGTGGTTCCATACAAATTTTAGGGTTATTCTAGTTCTGTGAAAAATGCTATTGGTATTTTTATAGGAATTGCATTGAATTTGTAGATTGTTTTGGGTAGTATGGACACTGTAATGATACTCTTTGAATCCATGAACATGGCATATCTTTCCATTTATTTTTTTTGTCTTCAATTTCTTTCACAAGTGTCTTATAGTTTTCAGAGCATGGGCCTTTTACTTCCTTGGTTAAATTTATTTCTAAGTATTTTGTTCTTGTTGATACAATTATAAATGGTATTGTTTTCTTAATTTCTCTTTCTTCTACTTTATTGTGTATAGAAACACAATAAATATCTGTATATTAACTTTGTATCTTACAACTTTTCTGACTTCATTTATCAATTCTAATAATTTTTTGGTGAGGTCTTTAGGGTTTTCTATATATATGGTGTCATGTCACCTGTGAGTAGTGACAGTTTTACTTCTTCCTCACCAATTTGGAAGTCTTTTGAATGTCTGATTGCTGTAGCTAGGACTTCCAGTACTGTGTTGAATGAAAGTAGTGAGAGTGGACACCCCTGTTTTGCCAGAAAGGATCATACTTGATTTCAGTATTTCAGAGGTATTATTATTACAATGACTGTAATGCCATGTTTCCACGTGAGTGAGGTAGAAGAACAGCTAATGGAAGTAAGGAGTTTAAAATATTATTATTATTAGATGAGTTATCCCCATAAGTAGTAAAGTCAACAAGAGTAGAAAGAAAGAAGATTAAACAGAAGCTTATATCATCAATAATGGATGATTAGAAGAACCTTAGAAGACTACATTGAGGAGACAAGGACAGATACTATATCCAGGTGGCACAGAGTTCAGATTAGCTAGAACTTAGAGAAAGGATGGAGGAAAAAAATGTTTTTTAACAGTAATGGGAGAAAAAAAGACACCAACCCCACCTCCTAGCCTTGACGTATGCAGGGAGTGGAAGGAAAAGGAGTCACTACTTGAGAGGCTGCAGAGGAAGCAGTCTCTAGAAACAGACAAGTTTCAGTTAAAAAAAAAAAAAAGAAAAAGAAAACAGGATGAGAGAAATGAAGGGAGCATTTAAAAAGGGAACTCTAAGAAGCTCAGTGGAAATGTTTAAGAGGAATGAGAAGAGTCGGGAATTGGTTCAGACTAGTGGACACACTAGCAGTATGGGCATGGGAACCCAATTGGCAGTGGACAACTTGAGAGGCTGAGACTCCTGGAGTGTTAAGGTAAACAGGGATCTGAGCCAGGATGAGAACAGTCCTCATGGTCTATTAGTACAAGGTTCAAGCCAAAGCCCAGATATTTAGCTCAACAGCATTGGGGTGACCCCACCCTCTGGCTCTTCCCCACTGTATGGTATAATGAATGGAGGGGAAGATCTTATAAGGAAGCCAAGCATCAGGAAAGCCCTTAGCTGACTATTCTCTCTACCACCTCTCCAAGAAGTAAGGATAATCCCAGCTCTGATGCAACAAAGCTTGAGGGGAAGGAAAAGAGAAAGCACCATATAAATCAAAGCCTGAGTCACAGGCCTGATCAAAGTCAAGACTACTCTTCTCTTCCAGCTCTCCCTGGTATGGGAAAGATAGGGACTTTTCATGGTTGAGGAGGAGCAAATAACTTCACGTATATTCTTTGGAAAAAGATTCCCAAACCATAAACAATTTCCTCCTTCTAACCTTGGACAAGGTTATAGGAAGGAGAATGAGGGGGTCTGGTTGCTCCTTTATTTATTTAACCTCAATGGATTGCAGTGTTTTTCTTTTTATGTGATTTGCTTTTTATTTGCTTAATGTTTGTTTATTTTTGAGAGAGAGAGAGACAGAGTGAAAGCAGGGGAGGGGCAAAGAGAGACAGAGACACAGAATCCGAAGCAGGCTCCAGGCTATGAGATCATGACCTGAGCCAAAGTCGAACACTTAAACTTAACCGACTGAACCACCCAGGTGCCCCTGCAGTGTTTTTCGTTTTAAAATGCCTCGTGGAAGAGTGCATTTCCATCAAAATAATACTAATGTAGAATTTTTGAGTAGCCAAGATAATAGCAGCCATAGCTGCATAAATCTGAATTTCCCAATTCCTTCTCCAAAAACATAATACAGTACAATAAAAAGAACAAATAAAACTACATGAAACTCATGCTATCTGTAAAACTAAAAGAGAACACCCAAACTTCAAATTATCCATAAATAGAAAAATAAACACCAAACTTTAGCAAATTGTGTCCCTTGGTCCTACTGCAAACTTGCACAAAGATAAAGCACAGTCTGGAAAGAATACATGGGAGAAAAGGAGAGCTTTTGACAAGCCTATAACTGATCTAAGATAACCATGACCAAGAAAAGTCTACTCTTTTGCTAAAATAGTGATGAAGAATTCTGGTAGATCAAAACACTATATAATAAAAAAAAAATGCACATGATTCAAGGTGACACTGTGTGAAAATCATTGCTTCTAGAGGGAATGGAGACACACCCTTAAGAAAAGAAGTAAAAGGAAATTTAGGGTCAAGTAAGGAAAAAGATATCCCAAACTGTGAAAATATGCAATTGTTAGCCCATACCGCACCTGCATGCACGCACATACATACATACACACACACACACACACACACACACCATCAAGAATCTGTATTTCACTACAGAAGAGGGCACCCTTGAACTTGAAATCTTACCAATCATCCAAAATATTTGAAGTGAATAGGTGAAAATAGAGTAAATATATACAAAGCTATTATAAGAAGAAAACAGAAAACAAGGTTTTATCAAGTCTGATAAAAAAAGTATCCCTCTAACAAAGAACAACCCAAAGTAGAAGAAAACTGCACCACACACCCCAAAGTGAATTAAGTATCCACATAGAAATTTGGGGGGATATGAAACACCACCTTGAACCCCAAATTCAGTAATTAAAAAATAAAAATTGATTTTTTAAGAAAGGAAGAAATAAAAAGATTGAACCCAGGAAGGAAACAGAAGAAAAAGACCAAAATTATCACAGAAATGAAGTATAAATTGCAAAATTTCTGAGGAAAATAAAGTCAAGTGAAAATTTAATAAGGGGCATTGAAAAAATTCAGGAAAATAACCAAGATAATGAAAATGAGATACAAAATTAAAAGTAGTTAGAGTCAGAGAAAAATAAAGATGAAGAAGAAACAACATACAAATAATGGCAGTACCTGAAGAAGATAAACAGAACAACACTGGAACAGAACTATAAAAGAAGATGTAAATCTATGTACTGAAAGGACCCATCAGTGCATGGGAAAATTAACCAGAATTATCAATTTCAAGACATAAGCAAGTGGGTTGCCTCAGTGGCTCAGTTGGTTGAGCGTCCAACTCTCTTGGTTTTGGCTCAGGTCATGATCCCAGAGTCGTGGGGTTGTGTTGGGCTCCACACTGAGCATGGAGCCTGCTTAAGATTCTGTCTCTCTCTCTCTCTCTGTCTCTCTCTCTCTCTCTCTGTCTCTCTCTGTCTTTCTCTCTCTCTCCCCCCCCCCCCCCCCCTCCTACCCCTCTCTCCTACCTCTGTGCTCTCTCTCTCTCTCAAATAAAAAGAAATTAAATATATATATATATATGTATGTGTATATATATATGTATGTGCGTATATATATATATGTATGTGTGTATATATATATATATTACATATATATATATTTTATATGGGTGGCTCAGTCGGTTAAGCGTCCAACTTCAGCTCAGGTCATGATCTCGTGGTTTGTGAGTTTGAGCCCCACGTCAGGCTCTGTGCCTGACAGGCTCTGTGCCTGACAGCTCGAGGCCTGGAGCCTGCTTCGGATTCTGTGTCTCCCTCTCTCTCTGCCCCCCCCACCCCACTCACACTCTGTCTCTCTCTCCTTCAAAAATAAATAAACATTAAAAAAATTTAAAATATATATATATATATATATGTAAGTAAAACTATTGGATTTCAAAGATAAGTACCCAAGCCTTCAAGCAACAAAAGATCAAGAAATTACAAGAATGAGAGAATTAAACTGGCTCAAAAACAACGAAGGCAACAACAGAACAGCACTTTTTTAAAACTCAAGGAAAAGAAGTGTGAATAAAAAATATTCAGTCAACTTGTTTTTCAAGTAGTAAAGCAAGAGGAAATGAATTTTCAACTGGAAAAATTCAGGGAATTTTGTATACATGAGCCCCTCTTGAAGAATCTGGGAAAAGATGTTTTCCATCCAACCAAGTGGCAAAATTTCATCAAAAGGGTTGATGATGATCATTTACCATATTTAATTGTAAATCTAAAATTACACAAAGGTGAGAACAAAACTCAAAGAATAATGTGTAATAGGGTCTAACAAAGTAGAAATAATGTAAATAAAATGGGAGACACTAGAGAGATAAAAGAAAGTAGAATAAGTTCATTGATTGTGAATAAGCAGTAAATAGGGGTCAAGGGTAATATTAAAATTGGTGAGTCAGGTGATAAATGATTAAACAAGAAAGAACTAAGGGCTTTAGAAAAGTTATGAATACAAAGATAACCACCAGAATAATACTATAAACATTCCTAAATACAAAAGGAAATTTTAAAAATTAAAAGCAAAGAGGGGCTCCTGGGTGGCTCAGTCGGTTAAGCATCCAACTTCGGATCAGGTCATGATCTCACAGTCCATGAGTTCAAGCCCCACGTCAGGCTCTGTGCTGACAGCTCAGAGCCTGGAGCCTGTTTCAGATTCTGTGTCTCCCTCTCTCTCTGACCCTCCCCCATTCATGCTCTGTCTCTCTCTGTCTCAAAAATAAATAAACATTAAAAAAAAATTTTGTAATAAAAATTAAATTAAATTAAAAGCAAAGAAAAATGCATCATATACGGAAAGAAACCTAACAATTACAACAATGTTAATATCATTACTTTATATAAAATAATTTTAACATAAAATGATAGTAGAACTAAGCATATGTCATATCAATCAATATGAATAAGTTTATGTATTAAAAAACAAAGATTTTCCAGGAGACTATAGATGCTGGAGAGGATGCGGAGAAACGGGAACCCTCTTGCACTGTTGGTGGGAATGCAAATTGGTGCAGCCATTCTGGAAAACAGTGTGGAGGTTCCTCAAAAAATTAAAGATAGACCTACCCTATGACCCAGCAATAGCACTGCTAGGAATTTACCCAAGGGATACAGGAGCACTGATGCATAGGGGCACTTGTACCCCAATGTTTATAGCAGCACTCTCAACAATAGCCAAATTATGGAAAGAGCCTAAATGTCCATCAACTGATGAATGGATAAAGAAATTATGGTTTATATACACAATGGAGTACTACGTGGCAATGAGAAAGAATGAAATATGGCCCTCTGTAGCAACGTGGATGGAACTGGAGAGTGTTTTGCTAAGTGAAATAAGCCATACAGAGAAAGACAGATACCATATGGTTTCACTCTTATGTGGGTCCTGAGAAACTTAACAGAAACCCATGGGGGAGGGGAAGGAAAAAAAAAAAAAAAGAGGTTAGAGTGGGAGAGAGCCAAAGCATAAGAGACTCTTAAAAACTGAGAATAAACTGAGGGTTGACGGGGGGTGGGAGGGAGGAGAGGGTGGGTGATGGGTATTGAGGAGGGCACCTTTTGGGATGAGCACTGGGTGTTGTATGGAAACCAATTTGACAATAAATTTCATATATTGAAAAAAAATAAAAATAAAAAACAAAGATTTTCTATTTGATTCACAAAGAAAGCAGATGAAAATAAGAAACATGTCTAAATCAAAATGATTCAGAAAGTATAAAACTAAAGGAATAGGTAGAGGTTTACTAGGTAAGTGGAAACAATAAGAAAGTGGAAGTTGTGATCCTGATATCAAAGTAGAATTTAAGTCAAAATACATTAAATAAGACAAAGAAGGACATGTTTTAATGTCACATTCACAATGAATATATAACAGTTATGCATCCTATTCACCAAACAACTCAGCAATACATTTATAAAGCAAAAATCATGGAGCACGCAAGAAACATTGACAGAAATACACTAATTGTAGAAAACTTAAATACACCACTTCTAGTACATATGAAGTAAACAAAAAATAAGTAAGGAAAATAGATATGTAAATAGCATAAGCAATAAAGTAGATCTTATGGATATATTTATTCTATACCCTGAAAATAGAGAATACAATAGTAACAAAGAAGATAAAATATTTCAGAATAAAGTTATCAAGAAGTGTGCAAACTTCATACAAGAAAAACTTTAAAACACCCCTGAAAGATACAAAAATGGGCTTGAAAAAACTGAAAGACATTCCATAATGTCATAAAGATAACTAGTTTTCTCTAAGTTAATTTATAAATTTGACAAATACCAGCAAAATTACCAACAGGATTTGTATGGAGCTAGTTAAGTTGATCTTAAAATTCACTTGGAAAAATAAACATGCAAAAATAGCCTGGAAAACACTGAAAAAGAAAAGTTTATGAGAGGAGAGTGGCGTATATTAAAATATACTATAAGTCTGGTTTTTTATCTTTTCATGGTACTGGTGCATGAATTGACAAATAGACCAGTAGAATAAAATAGAAATTACAGAAATAGATCCAAATACATATGGAAATTTAATGTGATAAATGTGTTATCTCAAATCACTTGGGAAAAGGTGGACATTTTAACAAATACTGGTGGGATAATTGGTTTGCTATTTGGAGAAAGATAAAATTAAAAGCCAGTCTCATGGGGCACCTGGGTGGCTCAGTCGGTTAAACATCCGACTTCAGCTCAGGTCATGATTGAGCCCTGGAGCCCTGCATCCGGCTCTGTGCAGACAGCTCAGAGCATGGAGCCTGCTTCAGATTCTGTGTCTCCCCTCTCTCTGCCCCTCCCGTGCTCATGCTCTGTCTCTCTCTGTCTCTCAATAATAAAGAAACGTTAAAAAAAAAAAAAAAAAAAAAAAAGCAAGTCTCACACTATAAGAATAAACTCCAAAAGCACCAGGGATATAAATGTCAAAGATGAAGTCATATAAGTACTAAAAGAAATAATGTATGGTTTTCTCTACAACCTGTATGTAGGAAAAGACTTTCTAATTACAACTAAAAATTCAGATGCAATAAAAAATAAAATTGATAGATTTGACTGTGTTTAAACATTTTTTTGAACAAAAAATAGAGAAATTCCTAACTGTGAGATGATTTACATGCACACACCATTTTTCACATATTTCTCAAAAATATGAAAAGATACCCAAACTCACTCATACGTGAAATGAAAGTTAAATCTACCCTGATGGTATACCACCAACAGTGTGAACATTCTAAGCACAAAGTTAGTGATTGCAGTATTGTACTTGCAAAATATCAGAAAAAAAATTAAATGTCTATACATAGGAGAGTGTGTGGATGGATCCATAGGATGGAGTACTATGAAGTTATAGAAAAGAATGAGGTCATTTTCTATGAACTAATGTAAAGTGATTTCTAGAAAATTTTGTTAAGCAAAGAAGATGAAATGTAAGATTTTTTACAGTATGTCACTTTTTGTGTAAAAATAGGAAATGAGAAAACCTACATGTATCTAATCATTTGTACAAATAAAAGCATAGGAATCATAAACAAACAAAAAACTATTAAGATTAGTTATCTATAATCGGCTTAATAATAGCCACCAAAATTATCCAAGTGCTAATCCCTGGAAACTGTGAATGTTACCTTATGTGGAAAAACTGTCTTTGTAGATGTTATTAAATTAAATACCTTCAGATGGAGAGATTATCTGGGATTTTCAGGGTGGGTCCTACACGTAATCATAAGTATCTTTGTAA
Organism: Panthera uncia; assembly: GCF_023721935.1. Taxonomy (NCBI): domain Eukaryota; kingdom Metazoa; phylum Chordata; class Mammalia; order Carnivora; family Felidae; genus Panthera; species Panthera uncia. The sequence goes on along the minus strand of NW_026057584.1, from coordinate 35,145,590 downwards.
GAGGCAGGCAGAAGGAGATTGGACTACAGGTAGAACAGAAGGCTGTGTGTTGGAAACAGAGGAAAGCAGAGTCACAAGAGGTGATGCTACTGGGTTTTGAAGAAAGGAAAAAGGTCCCCAGAGTGGAGGAATGTAAGGAATGCAGCTCTGGAGGATGAAAAAGGCAAGGAAAAATTCTCCCTGGAGCTTCAGAGGGAGCACACCCTTGCTGACATACTCAGGTTAGCCCCATAAGGCTTGACTCAGAATTCTGGCCTCTGGAACTATCAGAAAATCAATTTCTGTTGTTTTAAACTACGAAATTTCTGGTGATTTGTTACAGCAGCCATAAGAAACTAATGCAGGCTGCAAGGAAGTAGGAGTGAGAAAGGGATAGAAGAAAGGAAGAGTGATACTTTTGAATACATGTATTCATAAAGTTCTGACTTCTAAAACTAGTTAATGTTTCACCTACTAAAATGCATATATGAGTATAAACATGCACGCATCTAAAGATAGGGGAAAAAACTAAAACTATATACAAATAGACATAAGTAAACCTAACCATAATTCAAATGAATAACGTAGTCACCTTCAATAGAGGGGAGAAAATTAATGAATCCAAGAAACTTTAGGTCACAGTATTTGACTGCATAACCTTAAGGAAGAGATTAAAAAAAAAAGAATGGTAAACAGTCAACTCTAGTTAGTCAAATTTTCACAGAATTATGGGTCAGAAAGTTACTTTCTGTGTATTCTAAGACTGACAAAAAAGTAAATATATTGTAGGTAATAGGAACCAGATTTCTCACTGTCTCAGTATTTACTGTCTCAGATTTTCCATTGAAAAGGAAAATAGTAGAAGGAACCCCATTATTTTTATTGGAATTGGAAGTATCAGTGTGAATGCATGGTTTTTAAGACAGATAAGACGATGGATACAAACAAATGGTAAATATAGAAATATGGATGTTTGTATACATGTATGTATGGATATATAAAGATACATAGATTTTCAAGCTCTGTCCCCTAAGAGAGCCTGGAACTAATGACACCCCAGTAGCAACGGTCCCACCAAGTGCCCAAGTTTTGGTTTCTAAACCCATTCTGCCATTCTTTAGTAAAAGGAACCAAAACTTCTTGGTGAAATTGCTGATTAATTCCCAGGGCTGGGACTGAGAAACTACAAAATGAGCCGGAAATATCCTGCTATTCCAGAAAGTTTTTCAATGAGTGATGGGGACTACCAAAGGGACACAGGAATCATCTTTAAGGGGCTGTTACTTGCCAAATGTGGGACAATTTGCTCATCAAAATTTATTATGACAATAATAGATTATAATCTATTGAATAAAATAAGAATTCATGAGTCGATACTGATAGATACTGACAGATGGTGAGAGATACTGATAGATGAGTCCATACTGATAGATAGGGGTGAGAAGAAAGCTCTTGCCAACCAATAAATGTAAAAAAAAAAAAAATGATAAAATTAGAAAAAAATCACCATTTGACAACTATCATAGAAATAATTGATTTAGGAAAGATACATCAATAGATGTTAAAAACTAATGACTGGAAATTTTGATTAGAAGAATAATTACACACAACATATCTCCTCACAAGATTCTTATTAATCATAAAAAGAAATTATAATCATAAGTTATAATTCTTATTAATTATAAAGGGATTTTACAGTGGAGAAACCTGGCAGACATCACCTTAATCACGTGATCAAAGTTGAAATCACCAGTTAACAGTACAAACCAACATTATGTGCTCCTGATGGGTATATACTGAGAAGACTTCAACATTACCTCTACCCAAAATGAAAATCTGAATTTAATCCTGAGGAAATTTCAGACAATCCAAATAGAGGGACATTGTAATTTAGTGTGCCTCTACTCTTTAAAAAATGTCAAGATCATGAAAAACCAAAAAAAAAAAAGCTTTGTAACTTTTCCAGATTAAAGGAGTCTGTAGAGTCTGTCAAAATAAAAAGTATTATAATTAATATATAAATAAATTTATTTCAAAATAAAAAGTAAAAAAATATAAATACAATTCCATGTTGGGGGCTAAGTAGAGTTTATATGAGCTGTCTATAAATTATTCTAGCAAGACCAGAAGTCTTTCTGCAAGCTGCTCTCTCTCTCTCTCTCTCCCTCTCTCTCTCTCTCTCTATATATATATGATAGATAGATATAGATATAGATATATAGATATAGATAGATATGGCTATATATATAATGCATAGCCTTGATTATGTCCCTTTTCTGCTCAAAAACTCACCTGTGTCCTCATTGCCAAATAATTACACCATCCCTCCATTTCTACCTAGTCCTTTATATTTACATTGTATTTGAACTGAACTATTTATCAGATAATTTACTCACTTTTACATTTTATTCCCTTTATCTTGCCCTTCTCTCAACATAAAATGCCCCTTTCCATACATTGAAATTCTCATCTGGTAAAACCCTACACATTCTTCACAGCCCCTTTATTGGTTTCCTGAGGCTATTGCAATAGTTTACCATGAACTGGGTGGCTTAGAACAGAAATTTATTCTCTGACAATTCTGGTGGCCAGAAACCCGCAATGCAAGTGTTAGCATGGCTGCTCTCCCTCTGAAGTCTCTAGGAGGAATTTGATCCTCACCTTTTCCAGCTTCTGGTGACTGTTGATGTTCCTGAATGTGTGACTGCATCCCTCTCTTTTTGTTTTTTTAAATTTTTTAAATGTTTATTTATTTTTGAGAGACAGGGCATGAGCGGGGGAGGGGCGGAGAGAGAGGGAGACACAGAATCCAAAGCAGGCTCCAGGCTCTCAGCTGTCAGCACAGAGCTGGACGCAGGGCACGAACCCACTAACGGTGAGATCATGACCTGAGCTGAAGTCAGACACCCAACCGACTGAGCCACCCAGGCACCCCTCCAACCTTCTCTTGTGAGTCTATATGTCAAATTTCTCTCAGCCTCTCTCTCATGAGAACACTTGTGATGACATTTAGAGCCCACCTGGATAATCCAGGATAATTTCCTCATCTCAAAAGCTTTAGCATAATTAAACCTTCAAAGACTCTTTTTTCAAATTAAGGTAATATCCATGATTTTGCCATATGAAGTAATTTTCACAAGTTCCAGGGATTAGGAAGTCAATATCCCTTTTCAGCCTACCACAACACCTAGGTCACATGAACTGTCCTCTATGCTGGCCTCCTGAACCTACAACCAAACAGGAATCACTCTCTCTGCTACTGTTGTGGCAATCAGCATGGACCACCTTGTATTGCTACAATGATAAGTCAGATGTACTGGTCTCTAAAATTCTCTGACAGCATGAACCTTCCATCAGTGTAACCTCATAGAACCCATTAGCTGTTTTTCCTTTTTTCTAAATAATTTCTACCACTTTCTGTATAATTCATTACTTACAAAAATGGCAAATATGATCTTAAGAAAACCATGTATGTGATCTAAATAAAATTAAGATGATGGAGAAGATACATGATATTTTGTGAGTGAAAAAAATTACTAGTCCGTTTACTGAGAAAAGTACTTCATATTTGCATTTAGGGTGAACATAGCAAAGTTTTCTACAACCAACTATTATGATAAATATTTAGCTACTTACTGATGCCTGCCTTGGCTGAAAAAAATTTGATTTGCTGAGCATATTTTGGGGGGGCTTATTTATGTTAATTTATTAATTATAATTAATTTATGTTAATTGTCTAAATTTAGATTCTGGGAGGAATCTGCAATTGTATTTATCTTTTCCCTCTTAAATTCTGTAGTGCTTCAGTCAGTTTGAAACCAGTACTTTTTATTTTTCTTTTTATGACTAACTGTATCTTAAGAGGCCCTACCTTTGTGTGTGGGTTGATATAACAGTGGGGAGTTTTAGGTACAAACTATTTCCTTTCATTCTGTTAGAGAAACTATAGGAGAAAAAATTTTTTAAATGTTGAGATGGTTTTTTTCCAAAAGAAGCAAATGTGTTTTTTTTTTTTTTAATGTTTATTTATTTTGAGAGAGAGAGCTGGAGAGGGGCAGAGAGAGGGAAAAAGAGAATCCCCAGCAGGTTCTGCCCTCTCAGCATGGAGTCCAATGTGAGGCTCAATCCCACGACCATGAGATCATGACCTAAGCTGAAATCAAGAGTCGGATCCTTAACTGACTAAGCCATCCAGGCACCCCAAGGAAGCAAATGTTTTAAATAAAATGAAAGCTCATAGTCCTACATTTGTATGAATTTGAAAGTTTACCGAGCACTTTTGTGTTCAAACTCACCTATGTCTACAACATCTGGGATTTAACCTCTTCTTCCTGCCTCAGAGGAAGAGGTAACCCTTCAGCCTATGGCTTAGCTCTTCTTCCAACCTCTGGATCCACATAAGTCTGCTCCACCCCTAGCCACCTAAGTCATTCACTCTCCCTCTCTACCAGCTCCCCCCTCCAGCCTATAAAAAAACTACAGATCCTCCTTCCACCCTGGATTCCCCTTCTGCTTTTGTCACTTCTGTTTTTATCCACAAAGAATTGTCTGCCCTCATCTTCACTGGGAAATGAATGACTTCTTGACTGTTAACCCCCAGGGTCATTCTGGCTCACATCTTCCTGTGGTATAAGGCAAGGTTGCCTGTCCCCTCTTTGAAATGAGCTCTTCCCTTGGCCTGCATGAAGCTTTTGTCTCCTCCTTCCCTTCACTGCTTCCCTGGATACCTTTTCATCTTTCCTCCATGTTGATGATCACCAGGGTTCTGCCTTCCACCCTCCTTGTGCTTCTACATACCCTCCGCCCATAATTTAATCACCTCCAGCAATTCCTATTACTGTCCATTGCTGACTCCCAAATCCAGATATCTCTTTTGAGTTCCATATTTTATATCTGTGTGCCTGCTGGGCATTTCTACCTTAGATATCCTGAAGGGACTTCAAACAGCTGAATTCATTATTGTCCATGACTGCTATTCTTTTGCATTTGTAGTGAGGAGTAGAACAAAAAATGGGTATGTTGAGGAAGGGTACAGATGGAGGTCTCTTGGGACCCACTCCAGCAGCCAGGGGAATGTCCATGTGGAGAGAACTCTGGAGTTTTGGGCTTCAGGGCCCTGCACTGTTGGATGGTGCATGTTAATGTAAATCTGTTAGTGAAGCTAGTGATTATGACAGCTGACTTTTCAAGCCCTCCCCAAGCCTCCAGTGTGTATGGTTTGGATTTTATCACAGGAAATCTTGAGTAAAGAAATGCTTGAACCTCTTTGGAAAATCCTGTGGAGGCACAGGCTAGAGATTGGGAAGTAGACTCAACCCCTGTCTCAGTACAGCCCAGTGTGTGGATTAGGGTAGAGGTGATGAAAGAGTCCTCTGGCTGGAGGTCATCCAGCCAGACAGCCAGTTAGACCAAGACCCCTGATTATTTTATCCCTCCCCCAGAGAAGCCTCCCTGCCACACATACATAAACTTAGGTCAGAGATAAGATTGCTCAGTTCCCCTGTTACATATTCCCTGCCCTTGCTGAAACCAGAGAGACCATGTTGAATCATCTTAAATCTCTACTTATAATGTATGGGAATGGATTGTTTGCTTGTCTGCCTTATCCCTTAAGGAAACAGGATTTGCCTCATCCATTTTCACCTCTAGCATAATGCCAAATGCAAAAAGGACTAAAAATAAATAAATAAACTGAAGAAAAAGAGAAAGCTGGCAAGCAGGTAACATAAGTAAATTTACATGATGAATGTCATGCCTTGAAACTGAAATGACAGTGACCAGCCATTTCTTCCACTATCTCAAAATGGCCCCGGCCAGACTGCCTGTGTTCAAATTCTAGCTGTATCACATACTAAACTTTGCAGAATTTACTTACATTTTTTTGTGCCTCAGTTTTCTCAACCATAAAAAGGAAATAATAGTACCTACCACAAAGGATCACTGTGAGAATTGAAAAGGCATATAAAGGGCTTGACACAGTGCCTAGGACATGGAAAATGCTAGATACATGTTATCTGCTGCTGTTATGATTATTACCTATTCCTAACCTGGCACAGCAGGAAGTCTTTTCATTGAAGAAAATAGAAATAATTATTATAATACAGTAGCATAAAATGCTGAAAAGAACCTTTATCATTCTTTTGGCTGCCCAGCTCAAAAGCCCTTCCTGAGACTAAATGGGAGGTAGAGGTGGCCTCTTACTAAGAAGCTAAAAAAGCCAGACCCCGGCTGAATGTTCAGGACTCCCTTCCAGCTAGACTTTGTAGCTTATGATCCAGGTTTTACCAGTGAGACACACTCAATGCAGGCCTACCAACAGGAGCTAGTGGCACCAGGCAGCAGGGATGGAGGACCTATATTAGGGTCATGCCCACTTTCTCTAAAGGTGGCAGTGGTGGAGGTCCCAGTGGTAGCATGTAGGGCCGCTGCTGGCTATGTAAGATCAACAGTATCCTCACAAGCTGTGCTGGTAGCATGACCGTGCTGGGTCTTTGTTGCCAAGACCCTCTTGTTCCTGTTTTCAAGTCCACTTCTCTATCCTCTCGAGAAGTGCTTTAAATCACCCAATGCCCTTTTCTGCTTCTGTCAGCCTGGGTTAGTTTTTCTTGGTGCAATTCAACCTGCCAGATTGATATACATTATGCATTCAGATGGTTTAATAAAATGTAAGTACACCATTTCTATTTTGTTTTATTGGTTTATTGATTTGCAATATGTGTCTTCTATTCAGCTCCTAGACAGGGACTGTTTTTCTTAGGTGATTGGTGAGGGGGGGTGGGTCAGGGCAATCAAATTTTAATTGACTGGAATCTACCCTTAGGTAAAAAAAAATCAGGCAATTAATGGGTGTAGGAATAAAGGAAAATGGAGGGAGAGGAGCAAAACCAGTACCTTGTGCAGGTATGATAAGAGTATCATAATAGGACCAAGAGCTCATTTAATTTAACTGGTTTATTTTACAGATAAGGAGCCTACAACAAAGAACACATAGCTAATGTGTGTTCAAGGTACAACTAACTGTCTCTTCACACTCCTAGTTCAGGGTTTCTGCCTCTATCCATTCTACCAAGAGGCAAATGACCTAAAAGCAGGCTGAAATCAAGGTAAATTCAGTTCAATTAATTATACCTTTTAAGTTTATGATTGTGAATGAAAAGAATTTACATTTTCAAGAGATTTTTACAATTTACAAAGCATTGGTTTGTTAAATTCTTTCAACTGCCCAAAATAAGTTAATTATCACTTTTTTTAAAAAATAGGTTTTGGTATTCACGTCTTGAAAAAGTTTTGAACATCTCTTTTACCTCTGACTACTCTCCCTTTTCTATTTGTTTTGGTTTTGAAGTAGTAGCTACAAAATAAGACAAGAAAAAAGCAATGTAAGTGTACTTAGTTTTTTAAAATATTAATGTATTTGAACAAAATGATCTGCTGATTGGAACCATCATAAAAATATATTGGATGTTGTTATTAACCTCCATATTACAAATGAAGAAACAGAAGCTTAAAGAGATTATGTGGCTTGGCCAAGATTAAATAGGCACTAAATGGCAGAGCCATGTCATGGTTCATTTAAAAATCATGTAACATATATTGAGCATTTAATGTGTCAGGCTGGGTAAACAAGATACTGTGCTAGTTAATCCGTAGATAAACCAGAAATTTCTAAAACCAGTATATTACATACTGAACCACTTAAATTGAAGTTTTTACTGAACTATAAACTGTAATTTTAGCAGCTGGCCAATCAATAAATACTCTTCTACTTATACAAGATTCATGTAGCCAGATCTCTTTGGACACCAATCTTTAAAGATATTAAACTAAAAGATCTAACTCAGAATCATGTTTGACATAATTCTTCTAGATTTTCTAAGGTAAAGTGGAAATCTGTGATTCTCAAATGTCCCCAAATGGACAAAAAAAATGACAGGAATATGAAGTTGACTGCATCACTCTATAACCAATTATTAAAATCTAGATTTAGTAAGCTATTTTCAGTTTCTGTCTAATGACATACAAAGAGGATATTTTATTCTCTGTATAGTTTTCCCAGGTTTTTCTATAGATTATAAAGTCACTCGTGAAAGGAAAACTAACTGACTTGGAACACAAAGTGAATAATATATGTTTTAATGTAGTTGGGTGTAACGGAAAATGCCATTCTTGTATATTTAGTTGAATCAAACCATTTGTTTAAGACCTAAATGTTCAAAGAAATTTCATTGCCACTTTTCCTTCAGCAAGTTGAAAGAAAAATAGGGAGTGCTTTTAAGTGAAAAACTAAAGGTCCTGGCATCATAATGCAAAGATGACTGTTACGCCTTTTAGACCTCTAATAAAGGCATTTTTGTTAAAGGAACGTTTCCTTTTCGGTCAATGCATCAAAAGACAGAACAACAGCCACCCGCCACCACCACCCCCAGCCCCGCCCCTGGTCCAAGCTGCCACTTTCACCTTCGTTCAATAGCCCCTGCCTTGCCTGGAAACGCCCCCTCTGGCCCTCAGCTCGAGGTACCGCCCCTTCACCTCCCACTTCCTGGTAACCGCGCGCCTTTGCGCGCGCGGCCTCCTGGGGATCTGATTGGCTGATGTGGCAACCGCTAACGGCTGCGGAGTTTAAACCAGAGCCGTAGCCGCTGGCGCTGAGCTTCTCAGGCTGGGTGGTCGTCGCCCCCATGGTGAAAGGGCGGTAAGTCAGGGACCTCGGCGCGGCCGCCCTTTGCTTGGGGAGATCCGTGCCTTTCCCAGCCGAAACTCTCAGCGCTGCTCTCTTGAGTCTTCCGTCAAGGGAGCCGTGCGCGGCCCGTGGTCCCGCCCACCCTCCGCCCTCTGGTATCGCGAACTGAGGCCGCGCTCTCAGGGGCTCGTTGGGGAACTCTCCGGTTTGGATCTGAGTGGCTACATCTTGTCTCTTTGATTTTGTGCCCGGCTGGGTGAGAGGTACGAGCGGCCAGTTAGAAGGTCAGCTCCTTGAAGGAAGAGATTTCAGTCTTTGTGACTGCACTACTCCTGCTTTTTAGAGCATTATCTAGGTCATTGTGAACCTTCAGTAAATACCTGCTGGGTGAGCGTTGGAGACTGCTTACCCAGGTTCTTAAATGATCCCTCTCCTTTGGAGTGATCATTTGGAAGGAGGGCTGGCTGAAGGCGAAGGGGTGATGGAAGACTGGGAAAAACTTAGAACTTGAACTGCGTCTTGATTTACAGGTAGGACTTCGGTAAGGAATAGGGACTATGATTTTTCTAGATGAAGAATCCAATTCAGAACTGGATGTGGAATTTAATATTTCTGATATAGAGTTAGCCGAGATGATGGCCAGACAGGAGCTACAGAATAATAATAAATAGGTCGTATTAGTGAGTGCTATGTGCCAAGTCCTGTACTAGGCACTGTACATACATCGGCTCATTTAGTCCCTACAATTAGGTTCACTTACTATTACTTTATAAGCCTGAAAGTTGAAACTTAGAGACATTAAAATAACATAGCTATGAAATGTTAGAACTGAGACTCCCAACACAGTCCCAACCGGTATTTAAAATACCTCAATCTCTGTACCATAAGTCATCCTTGAATGGTACTCCAGTGGCCTGGCCTTGGTTCCTAAAGTGTTACCTGGTGAGGTTGTTAATGTGGAGGGTGACAGGGCAGTGTTAAAAGGAAGACTCTGATTTCTGGCATGAGCATTTGGGTGGGTGATTGATAGTGCCACTTATTAAGTTAGGGAACCAAGGACCAACTTATTGGGGAGGACAATTCAGCGACGGTTTCCTAATTAGTAAAATGAGATTTAGTCTTCCTGACTGGATTTTTCTGGAGATGGACTAGATACCTATGCCAGTGTCTCTTCACAGGTGTAAGATGCAACCATTTATCTGTGGGATTTCTGTATGTGCCTGTGTTCTATCTATGCAATAGATAGTGATCTTTGATTTTACCTTTTTTCTTTTTTGACAAAATTTTTAGAATACTTTAAACTTCTTTCCCGTTGCAGAAAATTCTTCTAAGACCATATTCCCATTATTAACATGACATCACCCAACATCTGCCCAACACTTTCAAAGGAGACTCATTCCAGCATTGGTCAGTTTTAGTATTTGACACTTCTTCCATTTATCCATAGTTGTTTCTTCAACAAATGTTTAACCAGTAGCTGCTATGTGCCAGGCACTCTTTTGGCTCTAAGGGTACAGCAGCAAACAAACTTGACAAAAATCCGTGCCCTCATGGAACAGATTTTAGTAGAAGACAGTAAATTAAATAAGGAAATTATGTGGTCTTATATTAGACACTGATAAGTTAATGGAGAAAATATATAATAGGATAGTGAAATGGGGTCAGGTGAGTAATTTTAAATATTTGGTCTGGAAAGGCTAAGAAAGTGACATATTAGTAAAGACTTGAAGAAAGTGAGTAAACCCCATGATTATTTGGAGGAAGAGTTGACACAAAGAAGAAAAAAAAACCGGGAATATAAAGATTCTGCAGTGGGAGTATGCCACGGTAGCCAATGGCTGGAGCTTAGTGAGTGAAGGAAGAGTGATGAAGAGGTCAGAGAGGTACTGGATGGGGAATTGGGGAGGGGGGGGGAGTGTTAAACTGTGTAGTACTTTACAGGCCATTGCAAGGATTATGACTCTACTCCAGTGATATGGGAACCACTGGAGGGTTTTTAACGGAGGAGTGACATGAATTAAGTGTAAAGGGATGATTTTGGTTACTAGGTTGAGAATAGATAGTAGGAAGGAAGGTGGAAACAAGAACACCATTTAGGTAGTTACAGCAATAATGTACATGAGAGAGAATGGCCACTTGGATCAGAGTGATAGCAATAGGTGGCCCATGTGAACATGTTGTGAAGGTCAGGCCAGCATGACTGATGATCGAGTGGATGTGGGATGTGAGAGAAAGATGTTTCTGAGCTGAGCAGGTGGAGATGGAGTTTCCATTAAATGAGATGGAGGAGACACAGTGGAGCAGGTTTGGGTGTGTTGAGTTTAGGACATGTTAAATTTGAGCTGCAGACGTGCTTGGGTGGCTCAGCCAGCTAAGCTTCTGACTCTTAGTTTCTGCTTAGGTCATGATCTCACAGTTGGTGAGTTCAAGCCCTGCATCACTCTGGACTGATGGTGCAGAGCCTGCTTGAGATTCTCTCTCTCTCTCTCTCTCTCTCTCCTTCTCTCTCCCTCTCTCTCCCTCTCTCTCTCTGTCCTTCCTGCATCTTTCTCTCCCTCTCTCTCTCTCTCTCTCTCTCAGAATAAATAAACTTAAGATTTTTTTTTTTTTTGAGATACATATTAGACATCCAAGTTGGAGATGAGGAGTAGGCAGTTGGATAAATAAGTCTGGAGTTGATCAGGGATATAAATTTGTAAGCCGCCCCACATCACTCTGTACTGATGGTGCAGAGCCTGCTTGAGATTCTCTCTCTCTCTCTCTCTCTCTCTGTCTCTGTCTCTGTCTCTCTCTCCCTCTCTCTCTGTCCTTCCTGCATCTTTCTCTCTCTCTCTCTCTCTCTCTCAGAATAAATAAACTTAAGATTTTGTTTTTTGAGATACATATTAGACATCCAAGTTGGAGATGAGGAGTAGGCAGTTGGATAAATAAGTCTGGAATTGATCAGGGATATAAATTTGTAAGCCATTGGCATTTAGATTTAAAAGCCAGAACACTAGATGATACTCTCACAGTAGTTTATGTACATAGAAAAGAGATGTGACCCAAGGATTGAGATTTGGGGCACTCCAATGGTAAGAGGTTAGGGAGATGAAGAATAACAGAAGAGACTTAGAAGAAGTGGTCAGTGAGAAGGGAAAAACCAAGGAGAATGTTTTTTAGAAGATTGCTAAAGAAAGTATTGCAGAGAGAATGACCTGATATTAAATACTCTGATTAAAAAAAAAAAATACTGTGATTAAAATTAGATCAATTGAGAACTGTATCTTGACTACTATATCTGATTTAGCAATGCTGCAATTTAGTGACTTCAATTATCAATTTCCATACGGTAGTGATGAGAGCAACAACTTGAGTGGAGTAGATCAAGAGGGAATGGCAGGGGATGAACTGAAGACTGCAAGTATAGACAACTCTTTTAAAGGAACTTGCGATAGGGGCGCCTGGGTGGCTCAGTCAGTTGAGCGTCCGACTTCGGCTCAGGTCATGATCTCGCGGTCTGTGAGTTCGTGCCTTGCGTCAGGCTCTGTGCTGACAGCTCAGAGCCTGGAGCCTGTTTCAGATTCTGTGTCTCCCTCTCTCTCTGCCCCTCCCCCACTCATGTTCTGTCTCTCTCTCACTCTGTCAGAAATAAACATAAAAAAAAGAAAGGGAACTTGCGATAAAGAGAAACAGAACTAGGGTAATAACATTCCAGCATCAAGAGATCACTTGTATCTTTTTAAATGTTCCATGTTTATGCATTTACACTTGCCATCCCTTCTTCTGGAATACCCTTTCTAATCTTGATACCTAACAAATTCTTTGTTTTTAAGACTTATTTGTTCATTGAACAAATATTTGTTGTGTTCATGTTATTTTCCAGGCCCTGTTACACGGGCCACGGAATATATCAGTGAATAAAACAGAAAAATCTATGACCTTCTGGAACTTAAATTCTAGTTGGGGAAAACAGGAAGTAAGTAAATTCTGTAGAATATTAGATAGTGCTTTAAATGCTATGGAAAAAAATAGAAAAGGGTAAGAATGATCAGACATGCCAAGAGAAGGAGCTACAGTTTTGAATGGCCTCAGTGAGAAGGTGACACGAGCAAAGACTTGGAGGAGAGTGAATGAGCCTTTTATATATCTGGAGGAAGAGCTTTCTGAGTAGAAAGAATGACCAGTACAATGGACTTGAGGCTGAAGGATGCCTACCATCTGCCAGGAGCAATTAGAGCTTGGTAGCCAGTGTGGCCTGGAAGGAATGGACTAGTGAACAGAAGAAAGTTCAAATTGGAGAAATGGAAAGAAGAGCAGATGTTGAAGGGACTTCTTGACCACTGAAGGACTTCAGCTTTTATTCTGAGAGAAATGGGACCATCAGGGAGTTTTTTAGATTGTCTAGACTAAAAAATGCACTGTAGTGAGGGCAGCAGTGGGAATAGGGGGATAAGAGGCTGTTGCAATAATTCAAGTAAGATGAGTCCGTGCCTTGATCTGGGCTGATAGTAGTGGAAGTGCTGAGAAGTGGTCAGGTTCCTAATGTACTGTGAAGGTTGATTGGGATAGGAGAGAGAATTTTGGCCAGAGCAACTAGAAGGATGGTGTTGCTATTAACTGAAATAGAGAAGGCTCTGACTGAAGCAGGTATGAGCAGGTTAAGTTTGATATGCCCTGTTATAATTGTTTAAGCAGAATTGTGAATCCAGGGAGGTTCAGGAAAGAGATCCAAACTGAGATCATAAAGTTTAGAGTTCTTGGCATTTTCTAGGTGGTATTTTAGCCATGACTATCAAATCACCAAAGGAGTGAGTATAGATACCCAGAGGAGATCCAAGGAGAAAATCTGTTACAAGTTTGGAACATTTGTAAAAGAGAAAAGAAACAGCTAATTAAGTAGAGGAAAAAACCCAGAAGTTTGGTGTGCTGGCAGCCAAGGAAAGATAATTTTCGAGGAGGAAAGAGAAATAACCATATCAAATGCTGCTGCTGGATCAAGTTAGATGAGGACTGAAAATTGACCATTAGATTTAGCAGTGTGATGGTACTTCAAGATTAGCACTTTTGGTGTAGTCATAGTGAAAGTCTGAGTGACATTGGTTTAGGAAAGAATTGGAAACTGAGTACAGACAGTTCTTTCAAGGAGTTTTGCTATAAAGAGCTTCAGAGAAATGGAGGAGTAGTCTGAGGACGAAGTGGGAACAAGGGAAGGTTTTTTAAGATGAAGGAAATAGCAGTATGTTTGTATGTTGATGAGAATGATCCAGTGGAAAAAAAATGACAATGAAGAGGAGAGAATTATGGAGTTACGTCTTTGAGGAGGCAGGATAGCATGAAGTCCAGTGCATGGATCCTTATCTAAGCAAAGCAGGACTGACATTAGAAGATAGATGGTTCATCCATCATAGTGGAGAGAAGACAAGGGCACAGATACAGATGATAATGGGTAGGTAATTGTAATGAGAGCTTTGACAGAGTTCTCTACAGGTTGCTTCAGTGTTCTCAGAGTAATAGTGAGCCAGGATATGAAATTAGCAGCCAATAAAGAGTGACCCAGAGGTTGGCTATACCATCAGGATGTAAAGGGTTATAGAGTCTGATGACATTATATTCAAGGCTGGGGATTTTTAGGGAGGAGAGAGAACAAATGGTCTGCAAGCATGAATGTAGTGCATCCTTTAGGAGGTGAAAGGGAGAAAATGGCCACCTCCTGACAGGGAGGGGAATCTGCATCTTCCTGGGAGCAGCTGGTTCAAGAAGATGAAGGGACCATTTAGAGGAGGGACTGAAGTTAGAGGTTTTGATAGTGATGGATTGTGAGTTCCAGAGACCTTCACAAGGTAGGGCAGGGGTGAGATATGAAGACTCTTCATTTTCTGTGGCTGTTGTAACAAATGACCACAAACCAGGTGACTTTAAACAGCAGAAATTTGTTTTCTCACAGTTCTGGAGGCCAAAAGTCCAAACTCAGTGTTGCTGAGCTGAAATTCTGGTGTTTGCAGGGCTGTAGTCCCCCGGAGGCTCCAGGGGAGAATCTGTTCCTTGCCTGTTTCAGCTTCTGGTGGCTGCCAGCAATCCTTGGCTTCTGGCCGGATCACTCAATCTCTTCCTCTCTCCTGTATGGACACCAATGAGGCCATTTGGAGGCCTAACTAGGTATAATCCAGAATAACCTCCCTATCACAAGATCCTCAACTTAATCACGTCTATAAAAACCCTTTTTCCACATAAGGCTTAGAATGTAAGGATTAAGACCCGATATCTTTGGGAGACCATTTTTTAGCCTACCACAGAGCTACAGGAGGATTAGGATGAGGGAGATAGGGAGATGACAGTGACCTGGGAGTCCAGAGATTCTGTGATTGACATAAAGAGCATAGTGAGATTAGTCCTGTGGATTTAAGTCAGGTAGTGGTGGAAAGGTTGAGTATTGGAAGTTAGGCAAGTGCAGGTAATGGGGTTTCTTCTTGATCTCTGAAGATAGAGACAAAGAAGCTTGGGGAGGGAATGGGAGCTTTGAAAGGTTAGTCTTGTCTAAGTACATAGCTCAACGTCAACTGTCCCTTCTCAGTAAAACCTTTTCTGATCATTTTCCTCTGCCCAGGCAGAGTTAATTACTTTTATGCATTGTATATTATATCATTTATTCTTGTCATAGTATAATGTGATTATCTTCTTCTTTCTACTTTTAGACTTTAAGGTCTAATAGACCATAACTGTAATGGACAAATAGACACACTCAAGATATCCTGCCTAGTCCTCCAAACTAGCTAGCATGCCTCCTCTCCCATAAGATTAGGTATATCTGTTCTGTGCATTCTCTAAGGTTACACTTCTTACATTGTCAAAATAGGATCTGTACCTACGGTGGACTCTACATTCCATGACTGACATGCCTATACAACCGTATCCTGTTTTCTGTCTGCTGTGCCTAACCTAGCTCCTGGTATGTAGACGTAATAATATAGATTTGAATGAAAAAATAGTCATTTACCTTTTTTGGATACCACTTTAAACCACTCCTGGCTACTTGCATACTTTCAGATTTTATACAAAGCGTTTTGTAAATTCTTTTTTTTTTTTAATGTTTATTTATTTTTGAGAGAGAGACACACAGAGTGGGAGTGGGAGAAGGTCAGAGAGAGAGGGAGACACAGAATCCAAAGCAGGCTCCAGGCTCTGAGCTGTTAGCACAGAGCCCGATACGGGGCTCAAAGTCACAAAGAGTGAGATCAGACCTGAAACAAAGTTGGATGCTTAACTGACTGAGCCACCCAGGCACCCCTGTAAATACTTACACACAAACAAATTATACCATATAAGTCATGATTATTACCTTCTGGAATGTATCAGATACCCTTTTTTCTTTTATTAATCATTGCTCTGATTTCTTTCTTTCTTGTTTTTACTTCAGTGATGGAGAACCCAGTGATGGAAACTAGCTCACTTTTTACCTCAGGAATTAAGAGACATGTGAAAGACAGAATTTCAAAGACTGGGAAGTTGAATGTTTCTCTTGCTTCAAAAATCAAAACAAAAATACTAAGTAAGTGCTATTGGTTTTAAAGTATGCTCACATTTTTATTTCCCTTGGAGAATTGATACAGTATTTGGCACTTCATTTTATCAAGTATAGAAAATGACTAAAATGACAATTTTTGTTAAGCGATAGTTTTTGTGCATTCAATCCTTTCTGTCTCCTTCAACTCTTATTAGTTTAACGGATATGATGATTTACCCTCAGTGGTGACAGCAGAATTTTCAGCAGTGAGGCCGGGGTAGCCTAAGGCAGCTACCTCCTACACTGCAAAGAAAATACCAATGTGACATTTCAGGAAAAGAGCTAAAAAACAAGTGACAGATTGTTCTAGTATGCTGTAGCAATTGGATGATGGGTAATCTAGAATGATTGGCCCAGGTAGAGTGTTGTCATGGGTGATTTTATATAGCCAAAGCTCATGATGGTATTGAACATTTTGGAGATAGGTTTCATGGATTCTGGAACTAAGAGGTCAGAAGGGGAAAAAAAAAAAAAAAAAAAGTGGGAAAAACTGCCAATATAAATTTCCATTACTTCTGAAACTTATCTCAGTGTTTCCTATCCATCTCAGCAGGAGTAGAGAAGGTTTCCTGTAGATATAACATGTTTGAAGGGTAATTGTGTGTGCCCTCTGAAATAGCTGAACCTCCTGAGTATCTTTAAATCTTAATGTTGCTCCTACCCAGGTCTCTAGAATCATGTGGTATATTAGACCACCTTGTGTAGTGGCTGTTTGCTATTCTCTTTGGCAGGACCATTGCACACTCACTATTATGAAGGAACATCCAGAGTTTGAGGAGTGCGACAGGAAAATATTATCCTTTAGCTCTGGAAGTCTTAAACTGGTTCTAGTCTGTTTTCGTTCTAGTCTGTTTTCTGTGTCAAAGGTGGCTGTGTGAAACTACTTTCTTTATGCAAAAGATAAAGTACTTTTTTGGACCCTTTTTTTGATGCCCAAACAATGCTTGAATATTTAAAATATGTTATTACTTTTATAAACTTATTTTATAGATACTAAACTTCCATTCAGTGGGATATGTTGTTGAATAGTAGCATTTAAATCTAAATTATGAAAATGTAAGTATGGTTTATGTGTACTAAGGGAACACACTATATTTAAGGTGAGCTTTACCAAGGAATTCACGATTAAATTTCTCTAACAACACAGAAGCATTTCTGATTTAAATTATATTTACATAGTGCTTGTAAAGAGAAGGCATCGAGTTTAGATTGCAGTAAATGCCAAGAAATAAGAATTGGATATTTAGGGTAGCAATAGAAAATCCCACAGGGTTTAGATGGTCTGTCCAACTTTACACTCATTATGGTCCCTTTCACTCAAAATTTTGAAAAATGGGCTTTGGAAGCATTAACTGATGTGTTCCATTCTGGAGCCACAGAAACTGACTTTAAGATTTTAATGGCTACCCTAATACCTATGGGATATCTCCAGTTAGAGCTTTGGAATCAGCTTCTCCATTCTACCTCCTAGTCAAAGTAGGAGGGAAGGTAGGGCAGCAAGTATCAAGATTTAGTTTTTATGACTGGTCTAATTACCTAGGATCCTGCATCTGTCCTAGACATCCTTTATCCCTAACTCTATTTACAACATTCTGCATTCCTTACAGTTCGTTTGTTCTTCATCTTCTGTCTGGCTTTTATTTCTGGTCTGTATACATTTTTTTTTAATATTGTCATTCTGTTGTTTTCCAGCCTTTAGTTAAGACTTATAAGTGAAATATATGTTGCTTAAAATAGTTTTATAAGGATATGAAAACAAGGTATAAGTTCAATATTAACTTAAAAATTTTTTTTACAGATAATTCTTCCATTTTCAAAATTTCTTTAAAGCACAACAACAGGGCATTAGCTCAAGCTCTTAGTAGAGAAAAAGAGAATTCTCGAAGGGTTACAACTGAAAAAACGCTATTGCAAAAAGAAGTGGAGAAACTGAATTTTGAGAATGCATTTCTTCGCCTAAAACTAAATAATTTGGTATGAATATTATATTGTGTTTGAATTCTAAATTATAACTAAAATCTTAACTGTGTTATTAAAGAAGCTCTAAAAGTGTTTTTCAAATATCTAATTATTGTAAAAAATTATTGAAAGAATATGCCATGTTAGTGGACAAACTTAATGGGTAATAAAATAGGTGTCTTTAACTCTACATTCTAAATGTCACTTACAGCCCTGCAAACCAGTATAATACCTTGATCATTATTTGGTTGTTTATCATTAGCAAAACTTGGTGCATTACAACAATGGGCATAATTCCTCCAATGAAAAGAGGGGAGTTCCCAGAGTGTTTGTATTCTCTTTAATCCCAGCATTTCACTGGCTACACACCAAATAGAATGAAGATTGTAGTCGTTGTTTTCCCTTCCAATTTCCAACTCTGTCCACGGACAGGTCAGTAAGAGCCAATGGTTAGCTAGGCTGCAATTTATAGATCTAACACCAAAATGAGCAGAAGTTAATTTAAAATGGAAAAATTGATCTACTATTCATGAGTGTTCAATTCCTTGATAAACTATGTTAACTTGCTGTAGGATGTATTATCACTGTGAGAAGAAAGAGAAATGTTCGTAGGAAAATTTATTATTGAGAACTCAGAAGCATTCAAGGGGTGTGTGTGTGTGTGTGTGTGTGTGTGTGTGTGTGTGTGTGTGTGTTTGAACTATAGCATGCAGTACCTTTTTATTTCAGTGTGATCTCAGTTATTTTCTAAGTCTTCTCAACTGATGACATCCATACATGTATGGTATAATAAACTCCAAATCTTAATTGATTAAAAGTGTCTTTATTTTAACACAGAATAAGAAACTTATAGAAATAGAAGCACTCATGAACAATAACTTGATAACTGCAATTGAAATGAGCACTCTTTCTGAGGTAAGTAGAGTTTATATGTAAGTAGTGTAATTTTTTAAGCATTACTAAGGATAATTAAGATTAAGTAGCATTAAACTAACTTAAACTTTGTGCAAAGAAATGATAACACCAATTTTAACTGGCTAACAGCACATTATCATATGGCATAATTGGTTTATTGAAATTTTTACATAAAAATTAGGTATTGATTAGAAGTAACACAGGATTAGACAGCTCAGTGGAACATAATGGCCCCTGAACAACTAAAACACAGCTAAAAAAGACATTGATAGAAAAGTAGTATTTCAAATTAGAAAAGGATTTGTGTTATTAAAAAAAAAAAGATGGGTACAATTGAACAACTATTTTGGGGGAAAAAATAGAGGCAGATCCTACTATATACCATTCTCTAAAATAAATTCTAGATGGATTTAAATGTAAAAAAGGAAATCATATAAAATAAGAAATACAAATATATTCATTTTAAATAGGAGAGGCCTTTCTATACCTAGAAACAAAGCAAGTAGAAGGCATAAAGGAAACTATTGGTGGATTTTCTCAAAGAACATTCTTAGAAGGCTAAAAATCATAAAAATAAAAAGCCAATGGCAGACTGGGAAAATTAAACATATAGCAGATAAAGCATTAATATTGATAGTTAAATACCTCTTGTAATCTATCACGAAAATATAATCAGTAGTAAAATTAGGAAGGGAGGAAAGCCAAATATTAGTGAAGTTAACTCAATTATCTAAATAGGAAACATAATTGTTGTAAAGTAGTATCTAATGAGAAGGCAAAATATACATAATAAATAAACTGAAGAAAGGTTAGTGAAGTCCCAATTGTAGGTAAATTTCTTGATAGTAATGGAGTTTAGTGCTTTATAGGGCAGCTTTTAAATGGAATTGCCGGGGCGCCTGGGTGGCTCAGTCGGTTGAGTGTCTGACTTCGGCTCAGGTCACGATCTCGCAGCTCTGTGGGTTCGGGCCCCACATTGGGCTCTGTGCTGATGGCTTGGAGCCTGCTTCGGATTCTGTGTCTCCCTCTCTCTCTGTCCCTAACCCACTTGCATTCTGTCTCTGTCTCTCTCAAAAATAAATAAACGTTAAAATTAAATAAATAAATAAATAAAATAAATGGAATTGCCTATATTTAGCTCCCAGCTCTGTTAACTTCCTGGTCCTGTGACTTTGGCATTTAATTCTGAATCTTAGTTGTCCTCTTGTGCCTAGTGTGGCTAATGGTAGTACATCTATGAAGAATTAGTGTGAGAGTTAAATGTGGCTAGCATGTGTCCTCACAATAGGAAGAATGCAATAAATGTTAGCTGTCATTACTTTTTTATTATTGTGTGTGCATCTTCCTGTGTTTTCTAATTTTCTGCAAATCTCTCCTTTTAAAAACTTATTTTTAGTCATTTATAAGGCTTTTAAATACATAGTCTTTCTGGTAAGAAAATAGGAACTCTTTCAACTTTTGTGATCAGTGGTTAGCTCCTTTGTCAGAAGCTTTATAAAAGCTAGCCAAAGAATGTGTACTTTTATCTCCTAACTTCATCCACATTTGGATACAGAAAAGATTTGCGTACATGTCCCAGTGAAATAATGTTCACAGGAGATGTAGCTCTTAGCATTATAAATTTGATACCTAGTACAACCAGTGAACAGAGGTATACCTTATACATTTAGTATCCTCTAAGGAGAAGAGATGCTTGCTTTTCACTGGGTGGGTGGGTGGGTAGGCAGAGTCAGGGAGGGGGCTCTGTTTTGCTGATCAGCTTGCAGGGCTGAATCAAGTTGCCTTGAATAAATTACTAAGATCAGAATCAGATATAGCAGTGGGGAGTCTAAAGTTAGTACAGGAATTGACTTAGAGAGTAAGGGAAAGAAGCTAATTAATTAGCAAGATCTGGAGGAACTTTGGAGAACAGATAGCCCTAAAAGCATTGCTCAACTACTTGTGAATTATGTGATACAAAGCTCCTTCCTTCCACTAGTTCTTTAAAAAATATTTAGTAAAGTCAACTTTATTCCCGATGCTTTTTGTGTGGCTCTCTTTGGAGAACTCAAGGCTGAGATCAGCATCTGGATTTAGAAGAAGGTAAAAACAGTAAATGGAGGAGCTGGATGATGAAGGGACAGCATATAACTTTGGGATCTACTTTCTTAGACTTGCTATTTAACAGACTAACTTTTGCATATCAAGTTTTGAGTTTTGTAGTTCCTTTTTATTTGGGGAAGAGAATGATGGGGACTATAGATGTTCTAATATCAGAACAATATAATGAAGTATATAGAATGAAATCTCATATAAGCTTCTGTTCTGCTTTCAGCCACTTTATTCTTCCTCCTTTCATCTCCCCACACTACCTACATGTAACTGCTTTGTTTCTTTATATTAAAACAAAACATATAAATATTTTCTTAATTTTCTTTCTTACACAAAAGATAATATACTATCCCTAATGCCTTGTCCTATGCCTTACTTTTTTTTTAATGTGACCTATCTTGAAGATCTTGCCATATGATTACAAGAAATGCTTCCTCATTCTTTTCCAGTGCTATTTAGGATAGATCCAGAGTGGACCTCTAATCTATTTAACACTATCCAACACTATGTTGGATACTTGGGTTGTCTTTTGCTTGGCTTCACATTAGTGTAGAATGCCCTTTCCTCTTGCATTATTAATTTTTTCCCTCTCTCCTGGATTATTCCTATCAGGAAGCAAAAATGTTATCTCCCGTCTTTAAAAAATAAAACAAAACAAAATGAAACCTCTTACTCCAAATAACTCCCCACCCCCAGCTACTTTCTCATTTTTCTCCTTTATAGCAAAACTCTGAGAGAATTGTTCACACTGTCTCCAGTTTCTCTTGAACCCACAACAATTGGAGTTTCATCACCACTCCACTAAAAGTGCTTTTCTGGAAATTGACCTCCATGTTACCAAAACCTCTTGATAGTTCTTGGTCCTTACGTTGACCTTCATGTGACTTTTACAACACTATATTCTCCTATGTTTCTTCCTACCTTTCTGATTATTCATTTTTAGTCTGTTTGCTGTTTCCTCTTTATTTTCCTGACTGCTAAATTTTGGGTGCCCCAGAACTCAGTTCTTGGACTTCTTTCTTCTATCTACATTTGTTCCCTAAATGATTCATCCATTCTCATGGATCTGATTATTGTTAAATGCTGATGACTCCCAAATTTGCATCTGCAGCTTCCCCGTCTCCTCTGAACTCCAGACAATACCTAGTCCACTACTTATTTCGCATTTCTATTTGGATGTCTAAGAGGTATCTTAAATTTTGCACTTGCCACCAAACCAGTTCCTTTTGGGGGTCTTCATTTCAGGTAACTGCAATTCTGTTTTCCTGTTTTTTCCTCACATCCTGTACCTGATCCCTTAGCAAATGGTTTTAGTGCTGCTTAAAGCTCAGTCCAGAGTCTTAACCACTTCTCACAACCCTCACTTTCACCACCCATCCAAGCCCCCATTTTCTCTTACCCAAGTTCTTGGAGTGGCATCCCAACGTGGGCTTCTTGCTTCTGCCTTGCCTCTATATTCTCTTCCCAGCGTAGCAGCCAGATTAATACTGTTAAAACAGAAGTCTCTGCTGAAAGCTCTCCAGTGGCTTCCCATGTGATCTATTGCCTATTATTGTCTGAATACTGAAACTTGTGTTCTTTCTCTCACCTCATTGACTACTCTCCTCCTTCCGCTCTTTAACATCTTCAATCTGCAGGCCTCCTCCCACTCTTCAAACACAGGCAAGCTGCCACCTCTGGGCCCTTGGTCTTGCTCTTCTTTCATATGGCCTACTCCCTACTTCCTGCAAATCTTGACTCAAGAGTGACTTCAGTCAAGCCTTCCCTGGCAACCTTATATAAATTTGAATCCTTCCCCATCCCTGCCCCTACATTTTATACTCTGCTTCTCTGCTTTAATTTTTCTCTTTAGAACTTAACACTACATGACATAATTTTACTCATTAATTTTATTACTCATCTTACCAGAACATAAGATTCTTGAGTATAGAATTTCTGTCTATATAACAACAATGTCTAGAACATAATAGAAAGCAATAAATTTTAATAAAATGTTGGATAGTGTTTCCTCATTGAGAATGATCCTGTTTTTGTGGCTCTGGGTGGCTCAGTCAGTTAAGCTGCTGACACTTAATTTCAGCTCAGGTCACGATCTCTTGGTTTTTGGGATTGAGCCCATGACAGGCTCTGTGCTGACAGCACATGGATCCTCTCTCTCCCTCTCTCTCTGCCCTTCCCCCAATCATGCTGTCTCTCTCAAAATAAATAAACATTTAAAAAAATTAAAAAGTAAAATATATTTTTTTTAAAAACGATCCCTTTTTTTAAGGGTAATGTACATATTTATCTTATATGTTATTTAGCTTTTTATTTTAAGTTTGTTTATTTATTTTGAGAGAGAGTGCATGCATGCAAGCAGAGAAGAGAGAGAGAGAGAGAGAGAGAGAGAGAGGGAGAGAGGGAGAGACAGAGAGAGAGAATACCAAGCAGGCTCTGTGCTGTTTGTGTGGAGCCTGAGGCAGCTCTCGATTTCACGAACTGTTGAGATCATGACCTGAGCTGAAATCAGGAGTCGGTTGCTTAATTGACTGAGCCATCCTGGTGCCCCCATTTAGCTTTTTAAATAAAAAAATGATAAACAATGTAAAATACTTTTTTTAGCATCTATGATGATAATCATATGGTCTCTCTTTTTAGGTGTATTATGATAATTTATTTTAGTAGCTTTCCTAATTTTGTAATTCTAGAATAAATTTCAGAAATGATTTATTATTCTTACAATGTGCTGCTAAATTCTTTTTGCCAGTGCTTTGTTTAGGAATTTTTTTATTGTTAATTCACAAGTGAGATTTTCTTTTTATACAGTCTTCAGGCATTGATAAAAATATATATGAACTGGAATTTGGATGTTTTCCTTTTCCTATGATCTGGAAAGATGGTACAGTATTAGAATTATTTTTTCTTTAAATGCTTCATAGAATTCTGTGGAACCATCTAGACCTGGGTCTTTCTTGGTAGGAATGGTCACACTTTGTTAACTTTATTTCTTCTATGGATATTAGTTTGCTTGGGAAAATTTCTTTCTTTTGTGGTTGGTTTTATTCAGTTATATTTCCTTAGAATTATTATCTCAGACATGTTTTCAAATTGATTTGCACAGAGTTGACCAAAGTAGTCTGTTATTTTTTAATTTTGTCTGTGTTATATTTTCCCAGTTGACTAATTTTGTGTATTTTGGGCTTTTCCTTTTTTTTTTCCCCCTACTAGTTTAGGTGCTTGTGGTTTTTTTCATTTATTTATTTATTTTTTTCTTTTTTAAAATAGTAATCTTTGGGGTTTAATTTTCAACCTTTAATTTTATTTTGTTGTTTCAAACTTACTAATTTTTGCTTTTATCTTGAGTAGTAAGTCCTTTCTTCCCCTTTCCTGTGGTTTATTTTATTGTTACTTCTTTACCTGAGTCAGATGCTTATTTTTTTTTTTTCATTCTTTAATAACTCTGTAGGAAGGTGCCATTTTTTCACAGTACTCTGAAGATTTTTATCTTTAGTTTTGAGAAATATGACTATGATGTATCCTTGCATGGATTTCTTAAAGTTGTAGCATTTTGAGGGTTCACTCGGCTTAAATATGTGGTTTGATTACTTTTGCCAAGTTTGGGACATTTTCAGCCGTTATCTCTCTCAAACTTTTTCACGTCTGCCGTCTTTATCTCCTTTTGGGACTTCAGTGACATGAGTGTTATATCTTTTGTTATAGTCCCATAAATCCCTGAACCTCTTAATTATTTTCAGTTGCTTCTCTCTTGCTCACATTGGATGCTTTCTGTTGCTTTCTGTTCAAGTTCACAGATTTTTCCCCCTCTGTTTTTGAGTCCATTGAGTTTTTAACTTATTTTATTTTGGTTATTGTATTTTTGTTTCTTTTTTATATCTTCTTTTTATTTGCTGAGATTTTCTGTTTCTTTGCAAGATTTTCTATTTTTTTCATTTGTTTTAAGCATGTTTGTCATTGTTTATTGAAACATTTTTATGATGGTTGCTTTAAAATCCTTGTTAGGTAATTCCAGCATCTTAATGTTGGTGCTGTATTATTATCTTGTTGTTGCTGTCTGTTGATTGTCTTTTCATTTTCAAATTTATAATTTTCAAATTTAGGCCTTTTCCTAATTCTTGGTGCAATGAGTTATTTTATATTAAATTATCTTGGGAGGTGCCTAGATGGCTCAGTCGGGTAAGCATCTGACTCTTGGTTTTGGCTCAGGTCATGGTCTCACGGGATCATGGGTTCCAGCTCTTTATCAGGCTCCACGCTGACAGTGTAGGACCTGCTTAGGATTCTCTCTCTCTCCTTCTCTGCCCCTCCTCTGCTCATACTCTCTCAAGAAAAAAAAAAAAACATCTTGGCCATTTGGGTATTGTATTAAGAAACTCCAGATCTTATTTAAACATTCTGTTTTGACAGGCACCATTTGATAGTATCATAATGCCAGTGATAAAGGGATGTGCCACCTACTGCCAAGTTGGAGGGGTCAAAGTTTAGGTTCCCCACTCAGTTTCTGTTGTCACCCTGGTGGAGAGGGTGTCTCCTCACTGATGGATGGAGCTAGGACTTCAGGCTAACACCACCCTGGCTGGGACAGAGTAGGGTGCCTCATGACTTCATGGCCTCCACTGACAGCAGGACTGGGGGAATCATAAAGGGGGAGGTTGTTATTATTGAAGAGTGGTGAAAAGAATGGTTCTACTAGACCTCTTCTATCCCCACCCTAGAGTAGAGGAAAAGGGCTCCTTGTTATTAGCAAGTAAGAATGGAAGTCCAGAGTCCCCATGTGTTCTCCACTGACATTGCTGGTACAGGGGGTATCCTCATTACCCCTGGGATGTCCCACCTCTCTTCTTGGCCTTTTCTGACAGTACAGTTTGGAGGACAGTTGCCTTGTGATAGCCTGGTGAGTATGGAAGTCTAGGCTCCTCATTTGGCTTTTGTACCTTTTTCAAAAATTAATTGACCAAATATGTGTGGGTCTATTTCTGGACTCTTATATTTCACTGATCTTTTTGTCTGTCTTTATGCTAATACTATACTATGTCAATTATAGCCCTCCAACTGCTTCTTTTTCAAAGTTGTTTTAGCTATTCCGGGTTCTTTGCATTTCCATGTGAATATCAAAGTTAGTTTGTTGATTTGGTTATACCCTTGTTTCTATTACAGGTTAGCACCATAATAAAACATAGTTGTGTGTTGCTTAATTTTATGATCTTTATTAAATAAATAAAACATGTTCAAAAAATGTCTGAGAAAATTTAGAAAATACTATAGATAAGCAAAAATTTAAAAGATATATTAAAATCACCCAGACTTTAAATGTAAAAGACCATTAAGAAATATGGATTATAAAGTGCAGTCATATGTTACACAATGCATATGTGGCATGAGCATATTGCATATTTATGTCAAGATATTATATAGGTATACACAGGTATATTTATTCATATGCACAGAAGACAATTTATTTGGGAGTTTATGTACCAAAATCGTAGTAATGATTATCTTTGGATGGCATGATAAAGGATGAACTATGTTTAATCTTATCACATTATTCTCATTCAGCTATCAAAGGCTAATGCAAGAATTGTTCTATTGCTATTGGTATACTTGTATAATTTGGTGCTTCAATAACAAACATTTAATGAGATTAGAAATTTTTTTCCTTTTCCTTTTCTTTATTCTTTATTTCAAAAATAGTTTCACCAGAGTCCCTTTCTACTGCCAAGTAGCAAGAAGAAACGGACTAGTAAACAGTACAAGTTGATGCGACTTCCATTTGCAAGGTAATTGCTTCAAACTTGGTTAAATACTTGCACACCTCTACCTAGATAAAACTTTGAACAGTTTTTATTTGGGTCTTCTTCCTTGAAACATAGAAAAACATTTAAAAATAAATAATGAAATACTTGTTAACATTGTACCAGTGAAAGAAATTGGAAGCATAATCTAATAGAGTTCAGTTTTAAACTTTGAAATAATATTCAGCTTTCCCATAGACTGTAGAGAAGAAAGAGCCAAAGGTGAACCTTTAGTTACATGGGTTTGAATTATACTGGTTCAGAGTGTTTAGATTTTTTTTTTTAATTTTTTTTAATGTTTATCATTTTTTAACGTATTTATCATTGAGAGACAGAGAGAGACAGAGCATGAGCATGGGAGGGGCAGAGAGAGGAGAAGACACAAGGTCAGAAGCAGACTCCAGGCTCTGAGCTGTCAGCACAGAGCCTGACACGGGGCTCAAGCTCACAAACCGGGAGATCATGACCTGAGCTAAAGTCGGACGTTTAACCAACAGAGCCACCCAGGCACCCCCAGAGTGTTTAGATTTTTATGTAGCACATTGTGTTTGTGTATGTTGTACAATATTTTGAGTTTCATCAACCTGTAGTTGCCTAGTAAGGTAGGAATGATATGATCTGTAGTTTCTTGGTACAGGTTTTATCTCCAGGGCTCCAAGGAAGCTTACCCATAAATTCAGTAACTATGTGCATCTGTAGTATCTGCTACTCGTTAGTTCTTTTCTTTCTTTTTCCTTAAGTCCCCACTGGCCTCGTTTTATGCTGGGTAAATCTGGTAACTATTTCTATCTTTATTATCTTGAATACTGCTCCAAGCTTTAAAATTAACTTTCATCATTGCTATTTCCTAACCAAAATTTACCACTTCTTGATTAATTTGATTATAAATCATAGTAAACAGCTTATTTCAAACCTGTCATTTTAAAGACAATTTCTGAAGTCCAGAGAGATAAAATGACTTAATGAATTGATGGCATTGATTAAAATTCTCTTGTCTGTTAGAGACAGAATTCTTTGTTATGTCATTTACAGGTTTAATGCTTTTATTTAA
Organism: Panthera uncia; assembly: GCF_023721935.1. Lineage (NCBI taxonomy): Eukaryota > Metazoa > Chordata > Mammalia > Carnivora > Felidae > Panthera > Panthera uncia. Next base: position 35,117,583 of record NW_026057584.1, on the reverse strand, counting down.
ATGCACAAGTAAATGCACTTACATATTGAAATGCTATCTGTAACATAGTAAAAAATAGTAAATTCTGTATCTACTGTGTCACTCTCTATTCTTTATGTTTATTTTTTGAGGGTGGGGGAGGGGCAATGGAAGGGAAGAGAGAGAGAGAGAGAGAGAGAGAGAGAGAGAATATGAATCCCAAGCAGGCTTCACACTGATAGCAGAGGAGCCCAACATGGGGCTCAAACTCATGAACCACAAGATCATGACCTGGACTAAAATCAGGAGTCGGTCCCATAACCAGCTGAGCCACTCAGGCACCCCTAATTGCTGTAGTTTTAAAATAGATACATTTTGGGGCGCCTGGGTGGCTCAGTCGGTTAAGCGTCCGACTTCAGCTCAGGTCATGATCTCGCGGTCCGTGAGTTCGAGCCCCGTGTCGGGCTCTGGGCTGATGGCTCAGAGCCTGGAGCCTGCTTCAGATTCTGTGTCTCCCTCTCTCTCTGCCCCTTCCCCGTTCATGCTCTGTCTCTCTCTGTCTCAAAAATAAATAAACGTTAAAAAAAAAAAATTAAAAAAAAAATAAAATAGATACATTTTACTGTCCTGTAGTTCCTTTACTTAGTTTTTTGTTTTTTAAGAATATCTTGGCTGTCATTATGCACACATTTTCCAATTAAGTGTCCTCTTGCGCTATAAAAAATTTCATTTTTTAGTAGAAATTGGAGTATAATATAGATATTAGAAATATTAGAAAATTTTAGAGCCGTGGTGAATTTTCATAAGTAAACACTGTTGTATAATTAGTATCCAGACCAAGAAACAGAACATAGCCAGTACTTCAGACGCCTGCTCTGTGATCCATTCTAGTCACTACTCACCACCCACCCAAGTATGAACATTATCCTGACTTCTAACATCACAGATTGAACAATTTTGGCTCATTTGAAACTTCTTATAGTGAAATCATAAAACATGTATTTTTATCTCTGGCTTATTTTGTTGAGCATTATGTTTGTGAGATTCATCTGTATTGTTGTATGTACTTGTAGATCAGGCATTCTCACTGCTGTGTAATGTTGGATGATTATCCCATCATTTATTCATCCTTAAGATGATGAGCATTTACTTTGTTTTTGTTTTGGCCTGTTTGTTACAAACAGCGCTGTCATATATAAGCCTTTTGACGGATGCACATACAGATTTCTGTTGGGTATATACCTAGGAGTAGAATTACTGGGTTTTACATATATTTGGCTTTAGGAGAACCTGCCAAACAGTTTTCTAAAGGGGTTATACCAATTTACATTCCTAATAATGTATAAGAATTCCTGTTCTGTATCTCCATCAACACTTGTTACCGTCTTTTTCAGTTTAGCCATACTGAGCCATAATAATTAATCATTCATTTCCTTGATAAACAATGAAGTTAAGCACCTGTTTATATGTTTATTTTCTGTTAGATTGTCTTTTTCTTTCTTTCTTTCTTTCTTTCTTTCTTTCTTTCTTTCTTTCTTTTTTAAGATTTGCAGTTTCTATACATTGTGTGTAAATTACAAATATCTTTTACTCTGGCTTGCCTTGTCATTCTCTTAATGGTGTCTTTAGATGAACAGAAGTTATTTATAAGAATCTGCTTTATATGTCTCTGTTTTGCCCCTCATGGTTACTACTTTCTGTGGCCTTTCAAGAAAATCGTTACCAATTGGAAGGTCATGAGACATTCCCTTATGTTTTCTTTTAAAAGCTTAATTATAATGGGAAGAAAATAAATAAGTAAATAGCAAGCTTTATTAACTTCCCTTTAATTTTTCTTTTTAAATTTTTTGAGAGAGAGCAGACACAAGGGAGCAAGGGCAAAGAGAGAAGGAGAGAGAGAGAATCCTTCAAGGAGCAGAGAGAGAAAAAGAGAAAGAAGCAGACCTCACACTCACCCGAGGCAGGGCTTCAGCTCACCCAATGCGGGACTCGAACTCACGATCTGTGAGATCATGACCTGAGCTTAATGAAGTTAGATGCTTAACCAACTGAGCCACCCAGGCGCCCTTCCTTTCATGTTTAGATCTTCAGTCTACTTAGAATTTTGGGTATGATGTGAGGGAAGGGTCATTTTTTTCATGTGTAAATCCTGTTGACCTTGTATCATTTAATGAAAAGACCACCCTTTCCCCACTTCACTGCAGTATTATCTGTATCATAAGTCAGATGACTGGATGTGTATGGGCCTGTTTCTGAACTCAATATTCTATTATATGAGTTTTGTCAATATCACATCATCTTAATTACTAGCTTTGTAATAAGTCTTGATGTTTGATAGTGTCAGTATCCATTTTCTTTATTTAGGTTTTTGTTCTTGAACATTATCTTAGCTCTTTTGACCCCTTTGCATTTCCAAGTGAATTTTAGAATCAGCTTATCAGTTTATACACACACACGCTCTCTCTTTCAGTTTTGGAATTTTGATTGGGATTATATAGAATATAGTTCAGTTTGGGGAAAATTGACATTTTATAAAATTGAATGTTCCGTCAATGAACATGGTATATCATTGTTTATTTAGATATTATGTATATTCTCTCATAGTTTTATACTTTTTTGAGTAGTTATTGCATGTCTTAGATTTTTTCCTACTTATCTGATCTTTAGTGCTATTCTGAATGTTATTGGTTTTATTTATTTATTTATAAATGTTTATTTGTTTTTGGGAAAGAGAGTGTGAACAGGGGAAGGGCAGAGGTGGGGGGACAGAGGATCCGAAGTGGGCTCTACCCTGATAGCAGTGAGCCTGATGCAGGGCTCACACTCACAAACTGTGAGATCATGATCTGAACCAAAGTTGGGCGGTCAACCAACTGAGCCACCCAGGCACCCCTGAATGTTCTTGTTTTTAACTTTAATATTCTTCTTGATGCTAGTATATAGAAGTACAATTAATTTTTGAATATCAACCTTGTTTCCAGTGACCTTGCTATTAATTTTAATAGTTTATCTGTAGGTTTTTTTTTCCATTTTCTATGAATATAACTTTATTATATATTATATATATTGTAATAGGGACAGTTTCCCCTTCTCTGCTTTAGTTTGTACACCTTTAATTTTTTTCTTATCTTATCATAGTGACTACTTTTTGTTCATTAATGAATAAAAGTAATAATAATGGAGATTCTTACTGTGTTCCCATTATTTAATATGTTTGCTTTTGGGTTTTTGTAGGTTCTCCTTAACAGAATAAATAGTTCCTTTGTGCTCCTGGTTTTCATGAATGGCTTTTTAATTTTATCAAATGCTTTTTATGTCACTGTCAAGAATATGTTATTTTTTCTTTTTTTTCTATTAATGTAATGATTTTTAATATTTTTTCTATTAATGTAATGAATTTTAAGCATTGATATTTGAATGTTAAATCATGATTACAATTGTGGAATGAACTGCTCCTGATGATACATCCTTTTGATATGTCAGTAAATTTTACTTGGTAACTTTTTAAAGGATTTTTCCTCATACGTTAATAATAAAGATAATTTATAATATTTCTTTATTGTAATAACTTGAGGTCCTAGTATTCATACTATGCTGGTCACAGTAAATGAGCTGATAAGTACATTTATTTTTTATTTTCTAAAAGTATTTGTGTAAATTTTTTTTCTTTAAATGTTTATGAGAAGTTATCTGGGCCTTTCATAGATAAAGGAATATTCAGGTTTTCTATTTTTTCTTGTGTCGGGTTTGTGTTTTCCAAAGTTTGTCCCTTTAATCTAAAATATCAAATTATTGGCGTATAGTTGTTGATAACAGCTCTAGTTACATGTTTAATGTTTGTAGGATATGTACTGATGTTCTCCTTTTCTTTAATATTGACTTTTCTCAATTTTTTTCTTGATTTGTTTTGCTTTAGGGATTTATCAGTTTTATTCATCTTTACAAAATGAATTGTCTTTTGGGCTATGTTGATGTTTCTTTTTAGTATATTTGTTTCCTGTTGAATTTAGTCTGCTCCTTATCATGTCTTGCCTTTCTGTTTTGCTTCTTTTCAAATTAAAACTGTGATTATTACTATTCTTAGTTATTTCTTGAGCTAGTTTACATTATTAATTTTCAGACTTTCTTTTAAAAAATATGCATTTAAGGTTGTTTTTCTGTAAGTATAGCTTTAGCTGCACTGCACAGTTTTTGATATGCCATATCCTTATTATCACTCAATTCACAATATTTTTTTTTTCTGTTCTGATATATACTTTTATCCATGGGTCATTAACAAGCATACCAAATTTCCAATCAGCTGGATGTTTTTTCAAATTACTTTTTATTGTTGATTTCTAGCCAGTTTCCATTGTAGTTACAGAACATAGATAAATGATTTTAGTCTTTTGAAATTTATTAAGACTTGCATTAAGACACAACTTGGTCTAATTTGGTAAATATTTTGGGTGCACATTAAAAGAATGTATTTTGTGGTTGTTGGATGCAGTATTTTATATATGTCAGTTTTATCAAGTTTACTGATTATATTGTTCAGAAATTCCATGTCTTTCTTGCTTCTGTTACCTATTCTATCAGCTACTGAGAGAAGTGCATTAAAGTCTACATCTATGATTATGAATTCATCTGTTTCTCCTTTTAGCTTAGTCAGTTTTTGCTTTATGTACTTTAAAGCTGTTAGTAGATGCATGTAAGTTTAGAATTGATTTGTTTTCCTGATGACTTGTTTTGTCAATATGAATTATTTCCAGAAATGACTCTTGCTTTAAAATCTACTTGTCTCAGAGACACCTGGGTGACTTGGTTAAGCATCCAACTTCGGCTCAGGTCATGATCTCTTGGTTCAAGGGTTTAAGCCCCACATTGGGCTCTGTGCTGACATCTCAGAGTCTGGAGCCTGATTCAGATTCTTCCTCTCTTTCTGCCCCTTCTCCACTCACACTCTGTCTCTCTCTCTCACTCAAAAATAAATAAACATTTTTTTTTTTAAGTGTACTTAGCCGATAGAACATTTCTCTGTACAGTAGAACTTTGGATTGCAAGTAACTTGTTCTGTGAGTGTTCCTCAAGATGAACAAACATTTCCAATAAATTTTAACTTATAAATAAGTGATGTCTTGCAATATGAGTAGTATGTGACACCAAATGTCACATAATCACAACTGAACCAATGGCTCTTGAAATTTGCTTTGATATTCAAGTGCTTTGGATTATACAAGCATGTTTCTGGAACAGATTATGCTCTCAAACCAAAGTTTTACTGTATATCTTTTTCTATAACTTTACTTTCAAATTCTGTTATATTTAAAATGCATATAATTACAGGGTGCCTGGGTGGCACAGTCGGTTGAGCGTCCGACTTCAGCTCAGGTCATGATCTCACAGTTTGTGAGTTTGAGCCCTGCATCAGGCTCTGTGTTGACAGCTCAGAGCCTGGAGCCTACTTCGGATTCTGTGTCTCCCTCTCTACCCCTCCCTTGCTCATACTCTGTCTCTCTCTCTCAAAAATGAATAAACTTAAAAAAAAAAAAGCATATAATTTCATTTTTTTAAAAAATGAATTCAGTTTAACATCTCTTTTAATTAGAATGTTTAATATGTTTACATTTAATATAATTGCTGATATAATTGGATTTATATCTGTCATCTAGTTATTTTATTTTTTAATTTTTTAAACATTTATTTTTGAGAGACAGAGAATGAGCATGGGAGGAGCAGAGAGAGGGGGAGACACAGTACCTGAAGCAGGCTCCAGTCTCTGAGCTGTCAGCACAGAGCCCAATGTGGGGCTTGAACTCACGAGTAGTGAGATCATGACCTGAGCCGAAGTCAGATGCTTAACCGACTGAGCCACCCAGGCACCCCTATTTTATTTTTTTTAAGTTTGTTTATTTCTTTTGAGAGAGACCAAGAGAGTGTGAGTGGGGCAGGAGCAGAGAGAGAATCCCAAGCAGGCTCTGTGCTGTCAGTGCAAAGCCAGACGTGGGGCTGGATCCCACAAACCGTGAGATTACGATCTGAGCTAAAATCAAGAGTTGGACACTTAACCCACTGAGCCACCCAGGCAGCCCTAGTTATTTTCTACTTGAGCAACCTGTTTTATGTTCCCTTTTCTCTCCTTTCTTGATTTCTTTTGAAATAAAATATTTTTTCTTATTTACATTTGTTAACTATTAATTTGTTATCATCTACTCTTCCTTTATGATTACTCTAGTGATAGCAGCATTCATCCTTAGATTGTTTTAACTCTCTAATACAAATTATTACTTTACCACTTTCTCAATAATGTTAGCACGTTAGAATGCTTAAGCTCCACATTTCTGTGTCCTACCTTTATGTAAATCTTATGTATTTTCATTTTCTATATATTTTAATCCCACAAATTGCTACTTTCATTTTTTTGTGTAGTTAAGATTCATTTAAATGATCTACATATTTAACTGTTCAATTTTTTCATATTGCTTCCTGCATTTTTTTAATTGCCCACTCAACTTTTTCCTCCAGCTTTACTGAGATAAAATTTACAAATAAGCTTCTTTCATTTTGATATTTCCTTTTAAGATAATATTCCTTCTGCTGAAAGAAATTCTTTATTCTTTCTTTTAATGCAGTTCCTGGCAATGCATTCATTCTGCTTTTGTTTTTCTGGAAACTTTTTATTTCATCTTCATTTTTGAAGAGTATGTTTGCAATTTAAAAATATTAGGTTGGGAATCATTTTTAGTGATTTAAAGATGTTATTTTATTGTCTGTGGCTTCTGGCTTTTCTTTGAAAAGGTAGCACCTTTTTTGCAAGTTGAAGAAAGACATTCCTTTTTTTTTTCTTTCTGAATTAACAGGGCTATTTTTTAAATTTATTTTTAATTTAAATCCAAGTTGGTTAATATATAGTGTAATAATGATTTCAGAAATAGAATTTAGTGATTCATCACTTACATGTAACACCCACTGCTCATCCCAACAAGTGTCTTCCTTAAAGCCCCTCACCCATTTAGCTCGTCCCCTAACCCAACACCCGCCAGTAACCCTCAGTTTGTTCTCTGTATTTAAGAGTCTCTTATGGTTTGTCTCCCTCTCTTTTTATACTATTTTTCTTCCCTTCCCTTATGTTCATCTGTTTTGTATTTAAAATTCTACATATAAGTGAAATCATATGATACTTGTCTCTCTCTGACTGGCTTATTTTGCTTAGCATAATACATTCTAGTTCCATCTATGTTGTTGCAAATGGCAAGATTTCATTTTTTGAACCCCAAGTAATATTCCATTGTATATAAATATCACATCTTTATCCATTCATCAGTAATGGACATTTGGGCTCTTTCCATACTTTGGTTGTTGTCAGTAGTGCTGCTATAAACATTGGGATGCATGTGCCCCTCCAAATCAACACTCCTGTATCCTTTGGATAAATACCTAGTAGTGCAATTGCTGGGCCATAGGGTCTATTTTTAATTTTTTGAGGAAGCTCCATGCTGTTTTCCAGAGTGGCTGCACCAGTTTGCATTCCCACCAGCAGTGTTGTTGCCCAAGTTGTTAATTTTAGCCATTCCGACAGGTATGAGATGGTATCTCATTGTGGTTTTGATTTGTATTTCCCTGATGATGAATGATGTTAAGCATTTTTTCATGTGTCTATTAGCCGTCTGGATGGAAAGACATTCCTTTTTATTCTGGTTTGCTCATTGTTTTTATAATGAATTTGTATTTTGTCAAAAAAATTTTTTTTCTGTCTGGAGAGAATCATGACTTTTCTCCTTTATATCTGGTTTCATCAATGTTTTTTCTCAGTTTTTCTTCCATTTCATATTTCATTGGTGTCTGCTCTTTATTATTTCCTTTATTTTACTCTTTAAAAATTGAGATATATTTTTCCTTTCTGTTAATGTGGTGACTTCAGTTTATTTGCGTTAAACCAAATTTTTATGTCACAAATTCCACTTGGTCATGGTGTATTATTCTTCCTATATATTGATGGATATGATTTGCTAACATTTTCTTTAATTTTTTTATCTGTATTTATAAGGGATATTGGTCTATAAACTTCTTACTGTAATTTTGATGGGTTTTGATAAGAGTTGTCCTGGCTTTGTAAAATGAAGAAATATTCCCTCTTCATTTTTTGAGTTTGTAAAACTGGTATCTCTCCATTACGTGTTTGAAAGAATTAATAAGATAGGTAATTTGGATGTGAGTTTTTAATTTATTAATTTGATTTCTTAAATAAATATGGAGCTTTTCAGATTTTCTAGTTCTTTTTAAGTCAATTTAGAAAATGTTTGTCTTTCCAGAAAATCATCCATTTTATCTAGGCAGTCAAGTTTTTTGTTATAAAGTTGTTTATAAAATGCCCTTATTATACTTTTTTTAAAATGTTTTTAATGTTTATTCATTTTTTTTTTTTTAACGTTTATTTATTTTTGAGACAGAGAGAGACAGAGCATGAACGGGGGAGGGGCAGAGAGAGAGGGAGACACAGAATCGGAAGTAGGCTCCAGGCTCTGAGCGATCAGCCCAGAGCCCCACGCGGGGCTCGAACTCACGGACCGCGAGATCGTGACCTGAGCCAAAGTCGGACACTCAACCGACTGAGCCACCCAGGCGCCCCAAATGTTTATTCATTTTGAGAGACAGAGCGTGAGCCGGGGAGGGGCAGAGAGAGAGGGAGACACAGAATCTGAAGCAGGCTCCAGGCTCTGAGCTGTTAGCACAGAGCCTGACACAGGGCTCGAATTCACAAACCACGACATCCAGACCTGAGCCGAAGTCAGGTGCTTAACCAACTGAGCCACCCAGGCGCCCCGCCCTTATTAAACTTTTAATTGTCTGTGACATCTGTAGTGAGGTTCTTTCTCTCATCCCCGATATTGGTAATTTGTATCTCTCTTTTTTTTTTTTTTTTTTTTTTTTTTTGCATTAATTCAGTGCTCCTATTTATCTATAGTGTTGTCAGTTTTATTGATCCCTTAAAGACCCAGCTTCTGGTTTTTTAAATATTTCTTTTTAGTTTTTCTTCCATTTCATACTTCACTGGTGTCTGCCCCTTTATTTATTTATTTATTTATTTAAATGTATATTTATTTTTGGAGAGACAGAATCTGAGTGGGGGAGGGGCAGAGAGAGAGAGGGAGACACAGAATCCAAAGCAGGCTCCAGTCTCTGAGCTGTCAGCACAGAGCCCCAATGCAGGGCTCCAACTCACAGACCACAAGATCACGACCTGAGCTGAAGTTGGATGCTTAACTGACTGAGCCACCCTGGTGCCCCATGTATCTGCTCTTTATTATTTCCTTTCTTCTACTTATTTTTTAAAATTGAGATATAATTCACATAACGAAGTTTTCCATAACTGGAAATACACCCTTTTAAAGTGTATAGTACAGTGGATTTGATTGATTGATTGATTGATTGATTGATTTAGAGAGCAAGCACAGGGGTGAGACAGAATCTTAAGCAAGCTCCACACTCCTCACAAAGCCTAACGTGGGGCTTGATCTCATGACTGGGAGATCATAACCTGAGCCAAAATCAAGAGTTGGATGCTTAACCAACTGAGCCCCCAGGCGCCCCACAGGAGATTTTAATATATTCACAAAATTTGCAATCCTCACCACTGTGTAATTCCAGAATATTTTCATTACATCAGAAAGAAAGCCTGTATCCATCAACAGTCACTTCCCATTCTGCTCTTCTCCAGCCCCTGGCAACCGCTAATCTGTTTTCTGTCTGTCTCTATGGATTTGCCTGTTTTGGACATTTCATATCAATGGAATCACACAATATGTGGCCCTTTGTGTCTGGCCTCCTTCACTTAGCATACTATTTTCAAGTTTCATCCATGTTGTAGCATGTATTAGTACTTCATTCATTTTTATGACAGAATAATTTTCAGTTGTTTGCATCTACCATATTTTGTTTCCCCATTCATCAGTTAATGAACAATTGTGCTGTTGTTACTTTTTGGCTATTATGAGCAATGGTACTATGACTATTCACACAAAAGTTTTTGTGTGGACATAGTTTTCAGCTTATGCCTACAAGTAGAATTGCTGAGTCCTGTAATAACTGTATGTTTAACTTTTGGAGGAACCACCAAACTGTTTGCCAAAGCTGCTGCATTGTTTTACATTTCTATCAGCAAAGTATTAGGAACCCAATTTCTTTACATCCTCACCAACACTTGTTATTACCAGTCCTTTTGATTACAGCCATTGTAGTGGGTATGAAGTGGTATTTCATTGTGGTTTTGATTTGGATTTCCCTGATGGTTAATGATACTGAGAATATTTGCATAATGAGCATATTTCATGATCATTTTATATTAGGATCATTCTGTCGGTTATCTTTTTCTCTTGAATTTGAATACTTTTTCCTGTTGCTTTATATTTTGAATAATATTGGATTGTATCCTGGATATTGTAAATCCTGTGTTGTAGAAAGTCTGGATTCAGGTGTTTTCCTCCAACAAGTTTGATGTTTTTATTTTAGGCAGTTACCTTGTCTGAACTCAAATTTATTATTTCCCTGTGAGGGGCAACATATGAAATCTCATTTCAGTTCGTTTATCCTTAGCAGGGTTGGTTGGAATCTCCTTCACATATTTGTGATTTATGGGTCAGCCAGAGATTGGGGGGGGGGCAGTTTACACACAAAATTTGGCCTTCCCCTCTCTATCTCATCTGTTATTTCCCCCATCACACACATTTTGCAGCTTTCATAATTATCCCTAATTTTGACCTTGAATCAATAAGAATGTAGACTTCTACCTTTTTAAAAATGTGGCACTGGCTGAGGGTGTAAACTCATCTTTTTTTAAGTGCTTTTTGTTTACTTTCCAGTTACTTCAGGTTGTTTTTAAAAATGTACATATTTTTTAAATGTTTATTTTTGAGAGAGAGAAAGAGAGGGAGGGGCAAAGAGTGGAAGACAGAGAATCCCAAGCAGGATCTGAGCTGACAAGCCCAAATCACGGCTTAAACTCACCAACTGTGAGATCATGACCTGAGCCAAGATGAAGAGTCAGACACTTAACTGACTGAGTCACCCAGGCACCCCATTTTTTAAAAATATTTTATCCAGAATTTATAGTCATTATGTTTGATAGAGTTGATTTAAAAATAGCTATTCAGCCATTACCAGAAGCAGAACCTCTCTCCTCTGTTTATTTTTGTTGACTTGTTTTTTTCAAGTGGCATAGAAATTTCTTCCCAATGGCTATTCTATTTGTTGCATTTAAATTTTTAACAAATATTTGTCAATATTTATTCTTATTATTGTCAATAATTTTTAAATATCTGATTTATTTGGCATTCAAGGCAAAGTCTTTATTGTTGGAGGATATTAATCCTCATTCTTTGAACTCAAGGTCAGTTTATCAAATTATTTCTGTAGGTTACTGTCTTCCCTCCACCCCCAACTACATTTAACTAACTACTCTAGGAATATGGCTCTAGTTTACATGGATGCCTTTTGGAAACATAGCTAACTTTAGTTCACACATAACTTTACATATAATTGTACTTCTTTGAAACTAAAGAAAGAGTTTTGGGTATTCCATAAAATTAATTGTAAGAAAACAATAAATATTACATATGAGTGAGTATTTGTAAGTATGTCTGAACTTTATTCATTTCATTAGTATTATCCTAAATGGTCAACCAGTGATTATATCAATTATTTCTTTTTGAGGCCGCTGGGGCTCTGGGAGTAAGAAGCATTCCTGTTCTATACTATTAGAAACTATCTCTTTCCTGCCTATAGTTGTCTTCATTGAACACAGAGAGATACCAGAGTGGGTTTATGGTTGGATCTTAAATAAATAGAATATAAAAAAGAACTATCCATGTAATTTTCTAAATAATGTTTATAAAATACAAAATTCTTCATTCATTTCCACTTGCCTTTAGGGTTCCATTAACTTCAAATGATGATGATGATGACGATGATGATGATAAAGAGAAAATACAATATGATGACAATATTATAGCAAAGACATCACCTGATATTCCCTTTTCAGTATCAACGAGACAATCTTTATCAAGTCAGTATAATTTGGAATTGTTATTTCTTAAAGAAAATAATCATCATATGTGTGGTTTAGATGATTCAGACATATTTCTTCTATTGCTATGCTTCCCAAAGATGAATATCAGTATTAATTTTGAATATCAGTATTAAAAAGTTACATTCATCGGATTTTTTTTCTTGAGGCCCAAGGTGTATATGCAGTTAATAAGTTGGACCCTCTTATGTTATAGATGTGCTAACTTCTACCATTTAAAACTGCTGGTGAAAAATTTAATTTTTAAGGAAACATGCTGACAAATGTCAGAACCACAGTGGCCTAACACTGTTATTCTGCAAGCAATATTTAGAAATGAATAATCCTGAAGAGCTTTTCTTGGTATCTTATTAGCTTATGAATTGAAAGATACCATATATTTATTTAGTTTCATCTCTCCTTTTCATAGACAATAAAACTGGAGGTCTAGATAGATTTAGTGACTTTTTCAAGATCATAGTCAAAACAAAAACTTGAGCCTGGAAAATGGTTGAGCCAGAGAAAATGATGACACTTATGTTTTATTTATGTGGTTATTTCTAAAATAATAATCCTTCAGTGGAGTCTGGCTTATGTATTTGTCATAGATTTACAGATTGGATTATAGAACCATAGGTATGTTTCATTTAGAACTTAGAATTGTTTTTCCTTTATAAAAATTGATGTGTGTGTGTGTGTGTGTGTGTATATATATATATATATATATACACATAAATTTTCACATAAATATTTATATAAATATTAGCTGCCTGCTTATAGCCTTTTGATAGTAATCCTTATCAGAGTTATCACTTTTATTTGGGTTCATTTGCTGGCCTCCTCCCATTTTAGAAATATATGTTAATGGCTCTGTTATCAGCTATATTCCCCAGTACTGTTGGGGCCAAGCTAGAGTGAATTCTAAGTATATATTTTCCATAGATACAAATGTAATGACTTATGAATACTCTGATCATTTCTACTTTATTTTCATTAGTGTAGATTCTTTATAGTATCTGAACAGAACATATTGTTAGAAATCCTCTCTGTGAAACAGTTTGATATTTAATCTAATTTGTTTAAAATAACAAATTCCTTGCCATTACTTATTTCTGAATTTTCTTTCCTCTTATTTTATAGAAAATCATTTCCACTCAGACCAAAGTTCCAAGAATTCTCTAATGAGTGAGATTAGAAATGCCCAGTCAATCAGCCACAGAAAGGAGAAACCATCTCCTAGTAATATAACTGAAAGGAAAAAACGTGTATCATCTTGGGAATCAAATAATCCTTCTACTGACAGTCTTCATGTGATGGATTTAGATCAACAACAGATTTCAAGTCGAGAATTTAATTGGCATGAGATAAATGATTGTACTAATGAAACAAATATCAAAATGCAGAGAAACATACAGTGCCTTCCTGACTCATCTGAGTCTACAAGTGAACCAGCTGCAGAGTACATGAATCCATTTCAGGGTAGTGATGACTATCAATTGCAGAAAACTGTATATGATGCTGACATGGATTTAACTGCTGGTGAAGTAAGCAAAATTGTTACAGTTTCAACAGGTGCTAAAAATAGAAGTGATAAAAAATCAAATGATTGTGAAATAAAAACTTTCAGAAAAGTGAAAGATTCAAGTTCTGAAAAAAAGAGAGAAAGATCTAAGAGACAATTTAAAAATAGTTCAGATATTGATATTGAGGAAAAGATTGAAAATGGACCAGCAAAAAAATCAGTTGTTGTGGATGGCAAAGGGAATTCAGAAGATCCAAATTTTATTTTCAGTGCTGAGCAGCTGACTCAGTTGAACATACTGAAGGAAGTAACCCTTCATAATGGCTTTGATCAAGATGACAGAGAAAGTATACAGCATAATAAAAAAAAGAAGAGAATACATGTAACAAATGAACAAGAGGAAACCAACTCTTTCTCCCAAAGTTCAGATAAATTCCAGCAGGAGAGTAAATTTGATATGGGTCAGAGTTCTGTAGCTTATCATAAAAGTAAAGCTTCTAGACAGACATTTGTGATTCATAAGTTAGAAAAAGGTAACTTATTCCCAAACCAAAAAAATAATGAAACCACTTCTGAAAACCTAGAAGTCACAAGTGAATTTCAAACAGCCGATCTTTCCACCAAAAATAATGGAAGTTTATGTGATTATAAGACCCAGAATATGTCGTATTTGAAAAAGCATGTCACTGATAAGCAACCTACTCAGCAACATCAATCAAAAATAAATGAGAAGCTTAAGCAGAAAGTAAATCGGAGGACAGAAATAATTTCTGAATCAAACCAAGTATATGGGGATAGTGGTAAAGATGTGTATGGCCCAGAAAAAGGTAACTTTTCCTTCCAAACCCAAGAGGATAAAGAAACCATCTCTGGAAACCTAGAAGTTTCAGATGAGTTTCAAAAACCTGCTGTTTCCACCATTGGTAATGGAAACCTGTATGATTGTGAGATCCAAAATGTGTTGGATATGCAAAAGCAGATCACTAATGTGTACCCTGTTCAGCAAAATGAATCAAAAGTTAATAAGAATCTCAGGCAGAAAGTAAATCGGAAGACAGAAATAATTTCTGAAATGAATCATTTAGATAATGGCAAAAATGTGTATTGCCCAGAAAGGGGTAATTCTTTCTTCCTAACCCAGAAAGATAAAGAAATCATCCCTGAAAATCTAAAAGACCCAAGTGAGTTCCAAACACCTGCCCTTTCTACCAAAGATAGTAGAAAACTATACGATTATGAGACTCAAAATGTTCTAGGAGTGAAAAAGCATATCCATGATATGCAACCTACTTGTCAAAATGAATCAAAAATAGAAAAGAAGCTTAGGCAAAAGGTGTGTCGGAAGACAGAAATAATTTCTGAAATCAACCAAGTATATGAGAATAATGACAAAGACATACATGACCCAGAAAAAGATAACTTACTTTCTCTAACCCAAAAGGAAAAAGAAACCATCCCTGAAAACCCAGAAGGCTTAAATGAATTTCAGATAGCTGATCCTTCCACTGAAGGTAATAGGAACCTATGTCATGAGACTCAAAACATTTTGGGGGTGAAAAAACATGTTACCGATATGCCACTTGCAAAGCAAAATGAATCAAAAATAAATAAGAGGCTCAAACAGAAAGTAAATCGGAAGACAGAAATAATTTTAGAAATGAACCGAGTAAATGAGTTAAAAAAAAAAGGCGTGCATGACCCAGAAGAAGGTAACTTCTTTTCCCTATCCCAAACAGATAAAGAAACTATTTATGAAAACCTAGAAGTCACAAGTGAATTACAAACAGCTTATCTTTCCACACAAAATAATGGAAATTTGTATGATTATGAGACACAGAATGTGTTGGATTTGAAAAAGCATGTCACTGATATGCGACCTGCTCAACAGAATGAATCAAAAATAAATAAGAAACTTAGGCAGAAAGTAAATCAGAAGACAGAAATAATTTCTGAAAGGTGCCCCATATATGGGGATAATGGTAAAGATGTACATGATCAAGAAAGCTATATAAATGGTCTGGATTTTCAAGTAAATAAATCTAAACAAATACTTGAATGCCAAGGTATTATCAGTGGGTGTGCTATGGAAATTGATAGCCATGAAAAGGAAAACTGTGATCAAATTTCAAATCTTTACAAACTAGTTAAAAAGCATGGGAAAGAATCATCAGGAAAGACCACGATTTTGGCCAAAGGTAAAAAATCTATTTTGCAGTTAGCAGATTCTTTACAGACATCTGTCTCAGAATCAGGTTTAAAATCTATTACTAATGAAGCAGATTCTGATCCTGGTAAGCAGCAGAATCCAAAGGAAAGAACTACAACTCTGAATGAAAAAAAGAAAAACATTCCCTTTGTGGAAGTGATAAAAGAAGGAGAGTGCCAGGTTAGAAAAGTTAAAAAAATGGCATCTAAATCAAAGAAAAGGAAGATCTTCATCTATCCTTCTTCAGATAACCATGAAGTAATGCAGGTAATATCTGACACTGATCAGGGAATATCAGTTGAATCTGAACAGGCTAATGAGGAAAAAATTTTGGAAAATGAGAAAGTTATCAAAATGAAGCCAGACTTTTACACAAAGGCATTTGAATCTTTGTCTCAGGTATATTCACCTAACATACAAGATTCTTCCTTTAACAGTGTTCCTGGGGATTCAGTACCTCTAAGTATTTCTTCTAGTAAAAATCTGATAATAAAAGAAAGTTTTGCCCTGGAGAGCTCACCAATCTTTCAAGTAACTGATGATGTACATGAGAAGATGAAAGGCATGAAATTCAAAGTCAACCAGAGAACACAAAAATCAGAAATAGGTAGGTCAAAAGCTGAAGTGATCAAGTTTTAAAAGTGTATTTTCTTTTTTCATTTAACCAGTAAAGTATGTCCTGATATTTTTATGGAGTTTAATATTTAACTGTGTAGCTGATCTATAGAAACAATATACAGTATTTGTTTTTGTGTGTGTGACTTATTTCACCTAGTATAATGCCTTCAAGATCCTTCTGTATTTTTTTTTTTTTTTGGTATTGTTTCAAATGGTAGGATTTCCTCATTTTTTATGGGTGAAAAATATTCATAGCATGTATATATATGTTCTATGCAAATAGAATATATATGTTCTATGCAAATAGAATATATATGTTCTATATATTTGTGTGTGTGTGCGTGTGTGCGTATACACACACATACATGCACACACCCAACTTCTTTATCCATTCATCCATCAATGGACATATCTTGGCTATTGTAAATAATGCCTATGAACATGGGGGTGCAGATATCTTCTCAAGTTTGAGAACACCAGGATTTTGGTGTATAAAGCTATTCCAGATAGAAGGAATATTGAAGCAGATGAAGTGCAAAAGTTTGAGTTGCAGGCCATTATAGAGGACTGGTGAGTCATCTTTCATCTCTATATTCCTCGTGGTGCCTTTCACAGAGTAAACAATCGATAACAAATGTTGAATGAATGTGTAGTAATTTGTATGATTCTGTGAATCAAGACTTGTGACTTGTGAAAAATTTTTATCAGCCTATATGTGGTTTATATAGTTTGATACTTTGCTTAAAATATTAAATCTCATTTCCTCTCATTGCTGGAAAAAACACCTGATTTATAAATAATTTAAGTGCTACTATTATAATATTTAAAATTACAACTTGATGATTGTTAAGTTTAAAAATTTGCTGTCAGCTATTTGCAAACCACAAATATCCCATATCTATTTCTATATGGGAGATATCCTGTATCTCTCTCTATATGCTTATAGTGAAAATAATATTCTTTTCAGGTGGTAGAACACTGCAGGACTTGACAAATACCAGTTTTATTTCAAATAACACTGCTAACGCTGAAAATAAGTCAGAAAATCCATCTTTAGAGCTACCAAGCCGAAGAAGAAGGTGTACTCCTCTCTATTTAAAAGAGCCAAATCTCAAAAGGTAAGTATTTCAGTGATATTAAAGTGATTTCAGTATGATAATATAAAATATATGCTTTAAAAGAAATTCCTGCCTGAATTGTATTTGAACACTTCTGAATATCAGTAGATTTTTGATATATAACAACCACAGTAATGATCTAGATGAGATTTGAAGAAATATCTTCTTTTATTCTTTGAACAGGCTTTGTAAAAAACTGCTGTCTATGATTTGCATAGCACTATTTCCATGTCTGTTATCTTCATTAGTTTTCTACCTTGTTCCCTAGAAAAATTGAAAATGGCTTTGTTTGTTCTTTGGCCTTAAAGACTAATAGTCTTCTTTCTTTTTAAAAATATCAAATTTCCCCAACAAAGAGAACATAGTACTCCTCGTATTTATACATCACTCAGCTTCAATTGTTATCAATATTTTGCCTTACTTATTTCGTCTGTCCTTTTTTGTTGTAGTATTTTTTTTTTAATGTTTTTATTTATTTTTCAGAGAGAGGGAGAATGAGTGAGCACAAGTTGGGGCAGAGAGAGGGAGACACAGAATCCAAAGTAGGCTCCAGGCTCTGAGCTGTCAGCACAGAGCCCAATGTAGGGCACGAGCCATGAGATCATGACCTGAGCTGAAGTTGGATGCTTAACCAACTGAGACACCCAGGCACCCCTGTTGTAGTATTTTTAAAGCAAATCCCTAATATTGGGTCATTTATTCCAAAAGCACTTCTATATATATCTCTCTTAAAAAAAAGGAACTTCTTAACAAACTTCTTAACAAAACTAGAAAACCATGATCACATCAATTATCAATATGAATTGTCAACACTCTCTTACTGTCATCTAATTACCAATTCCTATTCAAATTCCCTTAATTATCTCAAAAAATGTCCAGATGCCTTTTACATGTATTTTATTGAAAATCTCACTTAAATTTTTTTTTCAAATGTTTGTTTATTTTGGAGAGAGAGAGAGAATGAACAGGGGAGGGGCAGAGAGAGAGGGAGAGAGAATCCCAAGCAGACTCTGTGCTCTCAGCACAGAGCCCGATGTGGGGCTCAAACTCAACAAACTGTGAGATCATGACCTGAGCCAAAATCAAGTCTGACGCTTAACCAACTGAACCATCCAGGCGCCCCTCATTTTTTTTAAAAGGGTAAATGAAGTAGCTTGTTTTGCAGATCCTGATCATATTTGGGATCATATTTTCAAAAAGAGAAAAGTATTCTTAAATGTTCTTGTCCTTTGCATTGTTTCAATGTTTGCTTCTTTTATAAATGAAAACTGTTGATGGTTCTGACAGGTAGTTTAAGACAACCAGCACATGGTAGCAATACAAAGGAGTTACGGTAGAAGAGAAACAAAAGTGAAATAAAGGATCAAAGCATTTTTTAAATAAAACGACTTTATCGAGTTATATTTCACACACCATCCATATCAACATTCAAAGTGTATACTTCAGGGCTACCTGGGTGGCTCAGTTGGTTAAGCGTCTGCCTCTTGATCTCACAGTTTGTGGGATCCAGCCCCATGTCTGGCTTTGTGTTGATAGCACAGAGCCTGCTTGGTATTCTCTCTCTCCCTCTCTCTCTGCCCCTCCCCAATGCTCATGTACGCTCTCCCTCTCTTTCTCGAAATAAATAAACTTTAAAAAAAGTATATACTTAAGTGTTTTTTTAGTATATTCACAGATATGCATACCATTACCACAATTTTAGAACATTTCTTCATCTCAAAAAGAAACCCCATGCCATTACCCAATATTCCCATACCCCCCAGCCCTAGTCCTATCTCAGTAGATTTCCCTCTTATGAATATTTCATATGAATGGAATCATAATATGTGGTCTTTGTGACTGGCTTCTTACATTTGGCATAATGTTTTCAGGTTTTATCCATTGTCATAGCATGTATCAGTATTTCATTTCTTTTTAGGACTGAATAATAATCTATCATATAGATAATAACACATTTTATTTATTCACTTGTCTCTTGATGGACACTTGTTTCCATCTTTTGGTTATTATGAATAATCCTGCTATAAAGATCATTTGCAAGTTTTTGTGTCTACATATGTTTTGGTTTCTCTTGGGTATATGCCTAGTTATGGAATTCCTGGGTCATATGATAACTCTGTTTAATCATTTGAGGACTGCTGACTGTTTTGCAAAGCTGCTGCACCATTTTATTCACATTATCACCAGCGATGTATGAGGATTCTGATTTCTCAATTTCCTTGTCTGCACACTTGTTATTTGTTTTTTGATGATTCTAACCATAATAATGAGTGTAAAGTAGTGGCATGTAATAGTTTTGATTTGTATTTCTCTGATGAATAATGATGTTGAGCATCTTTTCATGTGTTTATTGGCCATTTGTATATCTTCAAAGAAAAATGTATTCAGATCTTTCTCCCTTTTTTCAATTGGGTTATCTTTTTTGTTACTGAGTTGCAAGTTACACTTTTTTATTTTGAACTAATTTTAGGTTTATCAAAGAGTTATAAAAATAGCATAGAGGTTCCTCACCCAGCTTTGCTTAATTTTAACACAGTACAATGATCTAAATTAGAAAATTAGCATTGGTACATTATTGTCAACTGTAAACGATAGCTGTCCATTATCATCCTTTGCTGTTTTAGAATCCAGGATCTTACCTTGCATATAGTTGTTGTTTTTCCTTAGCCTCCTTCAGCCTATGACAGTTCCTTACTCCTTCCTTTTCCTTTTATGACTTTGACAATTTGAAGACTAGTGGTCAGTTATTTTGTAGAATATCCCTTAGTTTGGTTTGTCTTTTGTTTTCTCATGATTACAATGCAGTTTTGCATTTTGGGCAAGAATTCTGAAGAAATGGTGTGTCCTCATTGCATCATATGAAGGGGGTTCATCGTGTCAGTTTGTCTCCGTAATGTTAACCTTGATCACTTGATTGAGGAGGTGTCTGCTGGGTTGTTGGGTTTTTTTTTTCCACTATAAAGTTACTATCTTTTCCTTTGTAGGTGATGAACATTGGAGAAGTTGCTTTGAATCTGCATCCTGTTTTTCCTCAAACTTTCACCCACTAATTTTAGCATCCATTGATGGATCTTGCCTACAACAGTTCTATTTCTTCCTAATAGTGGTTTTCTGTCTCCCTCTTTCCTTCTACATTTATTGGAATTCTGTAAGGAAAAGCTGTTCTTTCTCCCTCATTTATTTATATCACTGTTGACTCATGGATGCTTATTCTGTAAGTTAAAATCTAATACTATCAGGGGCGCCTGGGTGGCGCAGTCGGTTAAGCGTCCGACTTCAGCCAGGTCGCGATCTCGCGGTCTGTGAGTTCGAGCCCCGCGTCAGGCTCTGGGCTGATGGCTCGGAGCCTGGAGCCTGTTTCCGATTCTGTGTCTCCCTCTCTCTCTGCCCCTCCCCCGTTCATGCTATGTCTCTCTCTGTCCCAAAAATAAATTAAAAAAAAAAAAAACGTTGAAAAAAATCTAATACTATCAATAGTTATTTTATTGCTCAGATAATTCCAGCTTGGCTATTAGGATTTCCTTTATGGTGGCTTCCTTCTGTGTTCTTTTAACAAGACCATACTATATTTTGAGCGCTTCCTTACTTTCTGACACAAGATGTTCAAGGGTCATCTTAGTGTTTTTCCTACCCCAACTCCCAAATCAGACACGTTTTCAAAGATCCTGTTTCCTTTGATTGAAGAATTTTATTTAGAAACCATGATCTGGGCACTAGGTACTTTTAATATTTATATTGTGTTGCATTAGTTGGCTATATTACTGCATAACAGTGTTACCATAAACCTAGTAGCCTAAAACAACATACATTTATTACTCTCAGTTTCTGTGGACCAGGAAGCTGGACTGGCTTAATTGGGTGCTCTACTTAATGTCTTACAAAGCTGTAATTAAGATGTTTTCCAAGATGGTTCTCATCTGGAAGCTCCACTGTGGGAGAATCTGCTTTCAAGATCACACAGATTGTTGGCAAAATTTATTTCCTTGTAGTTATGGGACAGAGGGCCCCAGCTTCATGCTGTTGGCTGGAGGCTGTCCTCAACTCCTAGAGGCCACTCTCAGCTCCTTGCCAAATGGCCTCCCAAAATGGTTCCTTATTTCAAAGCTAACTAGAGTCTATAGAGCAAATCCTTTAGCAAACAGAGTATTATATGGTGAAATGTCATCTTAGAAGTGAGACATCCCATCACCTTTGCCATATTGGTTAAATGCGAGTCACAGTTCCTTAAAGAGAAGGAGTTAACCCAAGGGCATGAACATCATTATGAGTGTGTTGGGAGGGATCTTCTTAGAGGCTGGTTACCACAGGGGTCATTGCTGTTAGGCCCTCTCAGCAGACAGAGCTAGGAAATGTATGTATGTATGCTAATCCCTACGTATACACACTTTCATATTTTTCTATTTGTATATGTAGTAAAAACAATGAGTTTATATTGATATCTCTGATTCCAGTTCAACACCACAGGGTTCATTTTAGCTTTGCTTATTCATGATTTCTTCATCAGCAAGAAGCATGGCTTTCATTATCTATAATACATTTCCTTATTTGTTCATTTGTAGCATACACATAAAGTAGTTTCAGAATTGCTGACTCCTATCCCTGTGAGAAACATATTTACTAACTAGATTATAACACTTAGATTTGGTTCTTTTTGTCATGGTTTAGTTATTTTCCTTACCATAACCCCTTTCCAAAGTAGTTATGTTATTCACTTGTAATTTATTTAGGTACATTTGTTATTGTTGGTATTCCATTTTCTTCTGTTTCTTGGTAGGTTTTGTTGTTTACTTTGAGGTATGTGAAATATTTGGTTTATACAAATCAAAGCTATTCAAAATGTGTATGCAGAAGTGTGCCTTGGTGGCTCAGGTGGTTGACTATAAACCAGAATAAATGAATGGATATAAAAAAAGAGAGAAAAAAATGGTATATGCAGAGAATGTCAACTACTTTATCTCATCTACCCTATTCCCATTACCCTCTCTTTCTATCCTATTTTTTCTATACGCCTCCTCCTAGGGGTAACCAGTTTCTTTAGTTTCTGGCTTATCCTTCCTAAAGAAATATAGATCCATTTATATTCCCCTTTTTCTTACATAAAGGCAGCATACTATAGCTACTCTGTTGGGCTTTGCTGTTTTTCATTTAACAGTGTATTCTGAAAATCATTCCCTGTCAATTTGTAGAGATTTTCCTTATCCTTTTTTTACAACTGTATAATACTTAATTGTGTATAGATATACTATAGTCATGCAATAACATTCCTTTATAGCACATTTAGGTTGTTTTCAATATTTTGCCATTATAAGTAATACTACATTGAATAATCTGTGCATATATCTTTTCATATTGTTGGAAGTGTATCTTCAAGGTAAATTCCTAAAAGTGGGATTGCAGGGGTGAAAAATGAACACATGTAGTTTTGTTAGGTCTTGCCACACTTCCTTCCAGAAGCTAGTACCAATTTGCATTACCAGCTGCAGCCTATGGCACTGTTGCCCCACATTGTAATCATATGTAATATATTGTCATATTTAAAAATTTTTGCCACTCTGATAAGCAAGAAATGGTATCTTGGTGTTGTTTTATTTGCCTTTCTCTATAAGTGAATTTAAATGCTTTTCTCATGCTTGGGGGTCATTATATAATCTTTTAGTCTGTTCATAACTTTTTTGTTTTTCATTGTGTTTCTGGTCTTTTGTCCCTCAGTTATTAAGAATTCTTTATGTATTAGGGATATTAGCCCTTGTAGTATGTGTAGCCAGTATTTTTTTTAGTTTATCATTTATTTTTTTACTTTATATTTTTAATCATGTAAACATTTTAAATTTTTATATAGTCATTTTTGTCAATCTTTTCTTTCATTCTTTTTGAATTTTAAGTCATAGTTAGAAAGTCTTTCCCTCTACGATGATTAAAGGGGAATTCATCCATATTTTCTTCTAGTATTTATATTGTTTCATTTCTTACATAAAACCCTAATCCATTTAGAATTTGTTTTCTAGCATGAGATGTAAGATATGGATCTAATTTTGTCTTTTTTCTGAAGGCTACCCATCTGTACTGGCACCATTCATTTATTAAAAAATACATCCTTATCCCTAAAGATTTGAGATGTCAAACATGTCACATTTTAAATTTCTATATGTATTTGATGGGGTCTAATGCTGGACTTTTTATTCTACTGCAGTGATCTACCTGTCTACTATAGAGGCTTTATATGATGTTTTAATGTCTGGTAAGGCTACTGCCTTCTCATAGTTTTTCATTGTTTCCTTGGGTGTTATTACATGCTTATTTTTACATAGAACTTTAGACTTTAGTATTTGCTTGGCAAGCTCAGCACTATTGACATTTTGAGCTAGATATTTCTTTGTTGTGGGAGGCTGTTCTGTGTACTGTAAGATATTTAGCAGTATCCCTGCCTTCCACCCAGTAAATATCAGTAGTACCCATCCATTTAAATTAATCAAAAATATTTCTACATGTTGCAAAATGTCACCTAGGGATTAAAATTGTCCTGAGTTAAAAACGATTGGTCTGGCTTGCTGGTATTTTTATTGGGATTGCATTGAATTTCTACCTTAATTTAGGAAGAACTCAATCTTTGTATTGAGTTGTGCTGTGTAAGAACAGATGTCTTTTCTATTTATTCAAGTCTTCTTGTATAACCTTTAGAAGTGTTTAAAAATGTTCCTCATACAGGTTTTACACATTTCTTGTTAAGTTGATTTGTAGGTAGTCTTTGTTGCTATTATAAATGGACATATAACTTAGACATATATAATCATGCTCAGTATTTATTGTTTGTGAGTATGAAAAGTGTTGAATTCTGTGTAAGTTTATAACTGGCTACTTAACTAAATTTCCTTTATTCTCTATCCCATTGATTCTCTCAAGTAAAACTCAGTGGAAGAGGAATACTTGAGGAGTACTATGAAATCATCTGAGAATAGAGTTAATTTTACTTCTTTACCCATTCATATGCCTCTGATTGATTTCTCTTGTTTAATGGCATTGGCTAATACCTCAAGTATAGTTTGACATAGTAACAGGAATAGTGGGCATTCTGGCTTGTTCCTGACTTGAGTGGAAATACCTCTGTTGTCTCTCCATTAAATGAGATAATGGCTTTAGGATGAAGGTGTGTATATATATATATATATATATATATATACACACACACACACACACATATATATATATACACACACACACACACACACACACATATATATATATATATATATATATATATAAAATTTATGACATTAAGAAAATGTCCCTCAATGTCTACTGAATGTTTTAGTCATGGGTGAGTGTTGCATTGTGTCAAGGACTTTTTCAGTATCTATGAAAAAATAGTATGCTTTATTTCCTTAGATTTATTAACATGGTGTATGATAATAGGTTTTCTAATATTGAACCAAACTTGCATTCCTGGAATAAATCTCACTTGGTCATGGTATATGTTTTTCATAATGTGGTATTGGATTTGCTTTTGTAACTGTGCTGTGAGTACTTGAAAAAGAATATGTATTCTCTATTATCAGAGTATAGAGTTTGATGTATATTCGTTAAGATTTACCCCTACATTGCTTAGATTTTCTATCTCCTCACTTATTCAATGCTTTGGGACTTAAAAGATAAAGACTTTAAAAAATGTATTTGTATTACCTTCCTGATAACTTCTGCCTCGCCTGTCCTCAATGCTTATGATGATCACTCCATAATACATTGAAGCAGTTTCATTCAGGATCTGTCCTCACTGGGAGCCTATCAGAAGCTGTGATATATACCTGCTGGATGCCATGCCCAATCCAAAAAGAAAATAAAAGGCAGCTGGGTTGTCATCATTCTTAGTATTTATACTAAATGTTTATTGTGATATTTACTTTTAAAACACTTATCAGCTAAACCATTAACCAAATAATCTGTATGCCCAGTACATCTAAATTAAAATAGAATACTATTTCATTACAGCATTTTGCTATATTTAGAATAGGTAACTCTTTTGAAAGAATTATTAAATTCTATCTAATTACCCAAGGCAGTGGTATCATTGGCTCTGGAGAGGAGTACAAAGGAGAGAAAGAGACCTACTTTATCTCTACCATTTATACTTTGTAATTTGGCCCCGTGCGTGTACATCTTATCTAAAAAATATATATACTGTAAAGAATAAATACAACTCTACTTCTTATAATATGACCAACCAGGTGCATGGTCAACCTAAAAATAAAATTACTAGGTAAAATATTAAAAAAACAAAACAAACAAAACCCTTGAACAAATCTGTTAGCTAGAAGAAAAGAAAGTTCATATCAGAAACTAAATGAGAGCAGGAACCCAGAGAGGTAGGTGGACTCTGAAACTGGCTTTTGCCCAAAGGCATTTCTCTAATTAAGTGAACCTAAGTGTTGGATTCACATAGCCTTATGGGGCTGAGGACAGAAGGCATATCCTCAGGTTTAGCTAAAATGAAGAGTCTAATAGTAGATCACCTTCAATAAAGTTAAGCTACTCTCAGTAGGAGAGCAAACTAAAAACAACCTTACCACCAGCTTTTTTAAGCCCCAGGAAATAACATTGGTACTGAACTGAGGAGAAAAAAAATCTTCTGAGAATTTGTAACCAAAATCAAACTCTCCTGCATTGCAGCTGGAATTCACAGTATCTGGAAGTCACAGAAAACCTCAAGCTGAGGATTTAGTATTAGTCAATGACTTGTAGTGCCCCCTTTGTCTGTCAGAAGCAAATATAAATATTTTCTAGGGCTCTCCTTCATCTCAGTCATCAACAAATTTTCCACAGATAAAGTTCTGAGGGAAATGAGCAGTTACCTCATAGTAAACACTACACATGCAAGGGAACAAGGTGCCAGCAGAAGCAACTGATAGCAGGATTAGATACAGAATATAAAATAAGACTGTTTAATGTTTCAGTGAAGGAAAGACTTGGAAATGAATAAAGGTGTTGAAAAAAAACAAGTTAACTAAAGAAGAACAAGCAGGAGATAAACACAGTTCAGGGTAGTGGTTACTTCTTGGGGGACGACGGGGATGTGATCAGAAAGGGGCACACTGGAAGCTTCTGAGGTGTGGTAACATTTCAGTTCTTAACCTGGGTGGTAGGTACATCAACATTTATTTGATTGTTTTTAAGTTATACATTTTCATATTCTCTTTTATGTATGCCAAAGTTAATAATAAAAAAGAAATATATAGTAAAGTATGTAATGTGTAAAATCTAAGCTAGTCAATTTTTCTTAACCCCTATTTTATAATTCCCACAATCGTAGAGTATTCCAAATTATATGATGCAGCCATTTTTTTCTCCATGCTTCACAGCAAAAGTATTAGCTTTATGTTGTTAGTATTGTTTATCTTCCTTTTTTTCTACTTTGCAGGAAGATGAGAAGATGACGTGAATTTATGGAATCTGGGGTTTTTTTGAATTCTCAAACCATAACAAGTCAAAACAAGGATCAAGAAGATGAAATGCATGATGAAAGCTTTTTTTACCCCCACCTTTTCATGAGTGTTAATTTATTCATTCTTATGTTTAGATGTATGTGCATAAAGTATCTATTTTGTAATGTTCAACTTCTGTTATCATTTTGGTCAGCCTATAACTTATCTTCCTGTTGGTGTAAGCCTCTTTCAACCAAACAGCCATTAACTAAGCAAAAGCTGTTAACCTTTTAGCCAAATAAAATGTGTTGTGAAATATTTTTTCATTGGTTATCTTGTTGCTTACCAAGCTATCTTGTTTTGTTTTTAAACCATACAATATATGTGAACACACAGAAGATTTTAAAAGTTGCCTTCTGCCCTGGCCGGTTTTCTGTCACGCTTCATTCTTATACTTTCAGAATTACCTGTTAGGTGTTGATTTCTGAATTCTTTCCATTATATGTAATCTGATGACTTGGCTGAGGGGCTTAACCTTTCAGGTTCTTTTAAATTTGGTTTTTATAACTTTCATTTCTTTTTATTTTATTTTATTTTATTTTATTTTATTTTATTTTACTTTTTAGAGAGACAGCACGAGCTGAGGAGAGGGACAGAAGGGGAGAGAGGGAAAGAGAAAAAAATCTTAAGCAGACTCCACACTCAGCATAGAGCCCAACATGGGGCTCAATCCCACAACCCTGGCTGGGATCATGACCTGAGCTGAAATCAAAAGTCAGATGCTCAACTTACTGAGCCACCCAGGTGCCCCTTATAACTTTATTTTAAAGATTGCTTACTACAAAGTAATAAATCCTATTCCTATCCAAGATCAGTGAACATAGCTTAGTGTATTCAAATGACTAGTCAAATTCTATTCTGCCTAGATAGAAAAGCTTGCTTACATAATATCTGACAACTAAAAGGGTGGACTTAGAAACCTACATTTTTAACAAACATTTCAGATAATTCTAGAGCAGACTGTCCTAGGATCAAACTTTGAGGAATTGCTGTAGGAGTATAAAATCTCACAGAACTTACTCATAACATCGACAATGTGGTTTGAATGGAGGCCTTATTAAAGGAACGGTTTACACAGTGTTTAAGAGCTTGGCACCCGGCAGTCTTTGTTCTCTTTCATGTACTCCTATTACTTGAAGACTTGGGACCTCCTAGAGTTAGTCTCCAGTCTTATATTTTTGTTCCTATTGTTTCTATTTTTTCTCCCTTCTATGAGACTTTTATTGCTGGTGGAATTTGGTCACAGTAAGAAACAATTCTCCTACTTCCAGATTATAAAGACATGTACCCACGGTTTCATTTTGATTTTACATTCAAATTTCTGATCCATGTGGATTTTTTGATTATATGAGATATGAATGCAGTTTCCACCTTTTTCCAAATGACTCCCCCATTAATTAGAAGGTCCATGTTTTCAGGGCACCTGGGTGGCTCGGTCGGTTTGGCATCCAACTTCGGCTCAGGTTGTGATCTCACTGCTTGTGGGTTCGAGCCCCGCGTCGGGTTCTGTGCTGACAGCTCGGAGCCTGAAGCCTGCTTGGGATTCTGTGTCTCCCCCTCTCTCTGCCCCTCCCATGCTTGTGCTCTGTCTCTGTCTCTGTCTCTCAATAATAATAAATGTTAAAAAAAAAAAAATTAGAAAGTCCATGTTTTCCACTACTGGTTTGAAATGCCATTCTTTTTTATGTTGTATTTTCATGTGCACTTAAATTTATTTATCAATTTTCTGTTCTTATAGTCTGTTCTTTTGTGTCTGTTTATTCCCTGCTACCGTGGTCTGTAGACTTTAGGGGGAGTTTCGAGATTTCCCTCCTAGAGCTTTTACATATTTCTTAATAAATTTCTGCCTAGTTATTTTGTCTTTCTCTTGGTAATATAAATGGGATCTTCCCTTTGATTCTCTCTCTTCTAATTATTATTTGCATATACCTTGATTATTGATTTCTGCATGTTAATTACTAAACTCTCACTGTTTATAGTATTTTCCAGACTGAAAACTAAGCTCTGTACCTCTTTTTTTCCTCCTTCCAAATCTTATGCCTTTCCTTGGTTTAATTGCATGGCTGCTACCTTAAGTAAAATGTTAAATGGTAGTGAGAATAATTATCCTTGTCTTCTTCCTGATTTTCATGGGAATGCCTCTGATATTACCCTGTTAAGTAAGATGCTGGGTTTTGAGCTTGTTATATAATTTATAATCACATTAAAGTATTTATCAATTATTTTATTGAGTGCTTTCTTTAAAAATCACAAATGAGTGTTGAGTCTTTTGTCAAGTGACTTTTGGAATTGATAGAAATTGTGAGTTAGGGTCCAGCCAAGAGATAGAAACCACAATCATTTTATAAATTGTTAGCCCTATACTAGAGAACTAAACAAGAACTGAAAAGGCAAAAGGGACCACTGAAGTGTCAGAGGAAGTAACTAGGGGGGAGGTACCTTTTGGGGCTGGGGGAACAAAGAGAAAAGGATAGAATTATTGAAACTTAAAGGCTTGAAGGAAGAGTTTCAGGACTCTAGGGAAGGTATGCAACAAGTTGGTGATGTTTCCCTGAATGACTATGACAACACTGGTCTGATAGTGTGGAAAAGTTGCAGACTGAGGCCATCTGTTGCTTCTGAAGTCAATTGTTCCCCAGGGTGAGCCATTTCTGTGATGATGCTGATGGGAACAAGAAGCAAACAGGAAGCAGCAAACTTTTTCCTCCTCCATACTCAACAGTTTGCTTCTATCTCCTATTGCCAGAGGCTGAAAGGGAGCCTGGCAAAGGAAAAATGTGGTTTGCAAAGACCTGACCTTAACAAACTAGAGTGAGATGTGGATTTAAAGCTAAAACGTAGGTTAATAATTAGCACAAAAATGGGTATATGATTATTCTTCTTAGGTATATTAATATGACAAACTATACTCACTAATTTGTTGATCCTGAAACATTCTTGTTTTCATGGAATAAAACTCAATTTTTAGTATGTTCCAGCTGTCGTCTCTTACCTCCAAGCCCACCTCCTTATAACTTGCTAAGTGATGCTGGAACTGTACAAATTACGTTTTTTCTTTGCTAGCTGACTTATTTTAGCTTCTGTCAAAAAGGGGTGATAGAAACAAAATCAGAAAGAAGGAAAAAGGACTTGTTTCTTCCTCCTTATTTGCTTGTTTTTCCTCTCAGCATTACCTCAGCAATGGTGATTCATTCAGGGGCAGCAGTTTGTTTGACACCAGTTGGTTTAGCATACCAACCTCACTATACCACCTTGGAGGTACTGACACTACTTGGGCTGTGACTCTTCACAGGCCTCAGGCCTAGCTCCTCAGGGAGACTCCCTCAGGCTCGAGGTGTTCTAGCCACCTGTGCCATGAGCCATCTTTGAGATCTGAGTTCCTACTCCTAGAAGACCTTTCCTAGCTCCTGAGGTATTAAACAGTGGCTGAGCAGTACCCTCTCGGTCTCCTAGGTTCTAGATTCTAATAATTCCAGCCTCTTCCTTTTATTATTCAGCTAGTTCCTGTGGTACATTGAGGGAGGGAATGCAAAATGACACGAACTTTATAGAAAAGATTTTGACAATATCCAGCAAAATTATGTAGTTATATACAATTATACAACCAAGTAGTCTCATTTTTAGGAAACTATAGTAAAATTCTCTTGAAAAAATACAAAAATTTCACTATGGTATGGTTTGTAATAACAAAAATGGAAAAAAGAAACAACCTAAGTAACATCACTCAAAAACCAACTGAAATGAATGAAAATAACTAAAAGGTTGGTGACAGAGATACCCAATCTTACAAAAGGCATTTTGAATTTGTATCTTTATTAAGGGTACACTCTAAGAATAAAAAGAACTATAATGAAATCAAACTTTCATTTACTAGTCTCACTGCTGCTGAAATATCAATGTGGCTATTATGAAATAGATCTAAGGACAGATTAAAACAATTAGATTTCAGAATCTTTCAGAAGTTTAGAATCTTTGGTTCCAGAATCAAACTCTGCAATCTTAAATTTTAATTAGAAATATTAGTGTGAACTCATGCTTTTTGCACTCTTTTAAAAATTATATATTTTCTAGCTCTGTCCACTAAAAATATCTAGAAACTGTAACTGGCTAACAATGAGTACTTCTAGCATCTAGATTGTGGTTTCTAAATACTATTTCCCATCAGAGAAACTAGGGGTCTTTGGAGAAATGGCTGATTCCAAGTCTGGGACAGAATATAAACAAGGTGAGCCTGGGATGTCTTGTTCCAAAAAACAAGGACATTATTAAAAATGAATGTGACCATATCAAAATGACACGAGTTCGAATTTGAAGGTGTTTCCATTGCCCTAAGATGGGACAAACTGAACATTAGTAAAAGACTATTACTGATTAAAACACATTCTACAAAAAGTCACAAATTCATAATGATAACTCAAAAAAAAACCATTGGATGCTCTGAAAATTTGTAAGAGAAAGTAATAAAGATATATTTTGTGTGTGCATAGTCAATAGCCATAGTGGAGAGTGATAGTTCTTCTCTTCAAAAGAATTGCAGCTGAAGAATGTGGAAGAATGTTAGAATTAGGATGATTACTATTTTGCAACCTCCTAATAAAATAACTGCTTCAGACAGTGATCAGCAATGGATGGTGAAACCATGAGGTGAGATGTTGATGGAGAAATTCACAAAGAGAGAACACACTGAACCCACTGATCAATTTTAGCATCATTAAGAATGAGACAACCAAACATCCTAAGCCTCCTGATATGTTGCAATGTAAAGTGGATGGCACCACCTATGAAGTATTCTTATTCCCCCTCACCACCACCCCATAACTGAACTAGAATTTAATCAAGGTTCTAGATCCATAGGCACAGTATAGGTAATAAGTAGGATGGAAGAACAAGTAACACCAAAAGAAGCAATCAGCCATTATAAAGTGTGGTTCATTCTATAGGACAATTGACTGGATGGACATGTTAATGACATTAAAAAGGGGGAGTGGGGCAGGGCACCTGGGTGGCTCAGTAGGTTAAGCTTCTGACATCCGCTCAGGTCATGATCTTGCAGTTAGTTTGAGCCCTGCATCAGGCTCTGCACTGACAGTGTGGAGCCTACTTTGGATTCTCTGTCTCTCTCTCTCTCTGCCCCTCCCCTGTGTTCTCTCTCTCTCTCTCTCTTTCTCTCTCGAATAAATTAACATTTTAAAAGTGGGGGAGTGGGTGAGGAGTCTATTCTAGATTAAAACAAACTGAAGAGACAACAAATACACTGAATGGCCCTTGTTTGATTCAGAGAAAGCAAGTGTAAGAAGACACTGGGAAATTTGAGGATATTAAGGAAATAATTTGTTAGGTATAAAAATGGCAATTGGAGTAAGAAAATGTCTTTTTTAAAAATGTATACTAAAGCACATAGGGATAAAATAATGGCTTTGAAATACTCCACAAAAAGTGAATATTGCAAAATGTTGAACACTTCTTCTATTATTAGAGCTCAGTGAGTGGGGATGCTAGTTGTACTCTTCACTTTTATGTACAAACTTTGGAAGTGTTCAGAAAATTTTGTGTTCACATAAATAAAATGACATGGGAAAGTGTTCCAGGTATATGAAATGAAAACAAGTCTGGAAAATACCTAGTTTGGTTCTGAGTTTTTAAAAGGAGTTATAGGCAGATTTCAAAACTGTAAAAATTATACTGGTAAATTCTAAATTATAGGCTTACAGGTAATTTTATGTTGACGCTTTTAGGTATTTTCCAAGTTGCATTTTTAAAAAAAGCTTCCAAGATGTTCATATTTACCAGATACACTTTGTGGTTATTTACTAGATAAACTGTGAAGAGTGATAGAGCTTTAAAAAAAAAAAAAAAAAAAAGCCTATCCCCAAATCAAGGGAGCTCTTAATTTTAAAAATAAACTTGAATAATTATTTCCGAAACTGAGATAAAGTTACAAAACCTTCGTTTTGTCCTTAAGTTCCTTTCCTGCAAAGCTGCATTGGGATTGTTTCTTTAGAACTGCACTAGGCACGCTGGGAGCGTGGCGGGAGCAGTGGCAGAAGAAAACCGACTGTTGCGGACTTCACTTCCGGCTGGAACGCCACTTAAAATGTGTTAACAGCGAAGGACTAGCGAAGAGACGCCGCAGGAGCTGCAGCACCTGCTGAGAGGCGGAGGGCGGGCGTGGTCGCGCAGCGCCCGGGCGTGGAGGGGAGGGGCCCGCCACCGATTTCGCAGCGGGCGGAGCGCTCGCGTGGCGTCCTGGTATCCGGGCGAGTTTTCCTCGCGAGGCGCACGGAACTTTCGGTCTTCCCCGGGTCTTTCTCCCTTGGGTTCGACTGCCCCGTGGGCTCCGGCAGCCGGGCCGGCGGCCCCTCCGCGGGCCCCGCCAGGCCAAACCCCGCCAGCATGGACCCCGCGGCGGAGCTGGTCGGCTACGTGAACGGCCGCGAGGTGAGCGCGCCGGACGCCGGCCTCTGGCCTGGAAGCGGCTTTGCCCGCCTCCGCCGCCACGCGCGGCAGGCCCGCGGCGTGCTTTCCAGACTGCCCTGGAGCTTCGGGCCCCACTTCCTCGTGTTCTTTTTCTCCCTCCTTGCAAGACGCCCGGGCTGACGACCGACCCCACCCCGTAGACGATAACGGAACGCCTTACGTAGACTAGGAGCGGTGTGTAGATGGCTGAGCCTCGGCTCCCCCGGGTGCGTTTGGATGGGTGGAGAGCCGGGCGGACAGATGTGGAAATTGTGATATGCTCAAGTCACAGCTAGTTCCTGGCAGAGCTGAACCAAAGCCGGGCTCTGGGAACTCGAAGGTCTTCACTGCGTCCGCTGCTGGCGCGGTGTGTGTCCTCTCAGAAAGCGGACTGGCCCTCTGAGTCTCTGGGAGAGATCCAGGCTGTGCCTGACGTTTGAGGTCAGCAAAGCCCCTAGGCATCCTTTAAAACACCCCCCACCCAGACGTGGCCACGGACTCTATTCACCTTTAATGTCCCAGCGTATTGACACCACTTTCTAAGGGAGAAACTGAGGCAGGAAACTAACCCAGGGTGGTGCTGCCTGCCTTTCCACAGTGCCAGCACCTTTCAACCACCTATGATCCCTGCTTCGGGGTCCAGGATAGCCCCAACGCTTTTACCTGTGCACGAGGGACACACCCAGAAGCTAGGGTCAAACATCAAGGCCTCTTGCTGGTGAGGCCTGTCTTAAGGCCCTGAGCTTATTTTTTTGCATCTGTGGTCTTGTATTATTTTTCATTTTTAAATAGGACCCCTCCCCAAATTGTAATTTCTAGGTTCCAGAAAACCTTCCTCTGACTCTGAGTTCCACACTGGATAACACGAGCTTGTTATTCCTGATATGTAATGGGAGCTGTTAGGCTCTCAGAGGACTACTATGAGAGTAAAAACTGCCAGTCGGGTTTGTTAGCATTATGCCATTTTTTTCTTTGCATAACTTAATGGCATAGCAAACAAAACTCTGGCGTGATTATTTAAACAAACAAGGATTCAGTTTCATCTCTCTTACTGAGATGCCCTGAACTCTTAGAGCCCCAGTTCCTCTGTTAAAAGGGGATAATACTACTTAGGTCACAGAGTGATAATGAGTATTTAATTTGCTTATTTGTTAAGGTCTACTCACTGAGTTCCAGTGTTCTCAGGGGATGCAGCAGAGCACAGAAATGACAAAGTCCCTGCTTGCATAGAGTTTACGTTGTGATAGGGTGGCACACAGTAAGCATATGAGTAAATGGAAATGTATAATGTCAGGC
Organism: Panthera uncia; assembly: GCF_023721935.1. Lineage (NCBI taxonomy): Eukaryota > Metazoa > Chordata > Mammalia > Carnivora > Felidae > Panthera > Panthera uncia. The sequence continues at coordinate 35,082,896 of NW_026057584.1, read as the reverse complement.
AGTGGTAAGTGCTAGGGTAGAACATAAAACAAAGTGAAGGGACAGGAGCTGATATTTTAAGTGAGATGGATGTTTAGGTCTCTCTGAAAGGATGACATTTATTTGAGCAGTGACAAGTATGAAGTTAGGAGCAAACATCTGGGGGAAAGAGTATCCCAGATGGAAGGAATAGGGGTGCAAAGATCCTCAGATATGGGGATTTCTGCATGCCAAAGGATAGCAAGGAGGGTGGTGGGGCTGGAGATGTGGCCAGGGGCCAGATTGCTAGGGCTTTGTAGGTGATGGTAAGTAAGAGTCTTGGTTAAATGAGGAAATAGGTTTTTGAGTCTAGCTTCTTCCCCATCCTCTCTCCCCTGCCCCTAAACAAACTAGTGGGATTTTTAACATAATGGCTAACAACAGTTTGTGTGCTATTAATTTTTAAAAATAGATAAGCTGGTTCTTATCTATGGGCTCATTTTTATCTATCAAAACTCCTGTGATCATTTGGAAAGTACACTCTAAAGATGTCGATTCAATTTTTAAAAGATACCCTTTTAAAAGAAATTATGCCATTCTTTCCCTTTCTTTCTCCTCCCTTCCAAATTCTGTTAAGTGTATGTGTGTCAGTCCTGGCAGGCAAGCCTGATTGCCACGTAGATAGAAGAAAGTTTCTGGTTCAGAGGATGAGAGGCTGTTGAGAAAAGTGAGAGAAACCACTGAGGAAGAGGAGTCTTAAAGTCAAACATGACCTCTGGGATTAAAAACTTGCCTCTGAGGTCCTGTGCCTATCTTTCTTTATTTTTATTTTTTGAGAGCGAGAGAAAGAGAGGGTGGGGGAGAGGGGCAGAGGGGGAGAGAGAGAATCTTAAGCAGGCTCCACACTCAGCATGGAGTGTGATGTGGGGCTTGATCCCACAATCCTGGGATCATGACTTGAGCTGAAATCAAGAGTCCGATACTGAACCAACTGAGCCACCCACGCACCCCACCTGCCCCCTTTTTTTAGTTGAATTTTTTGGGTTCTTTTGATGTTGAGTTGTATTAACTTCTTTATATATTTTGGATATCAACCCCTTATCAGATGTATCATTTGCAGATGTCTTCTCTCATTTACTCAGCTGCCTTTTTGTTTTGCTGATGGTTTCCTTTGCTGTGCAAAAGCTTTTTTTATTATGTTATAGTCTCAATAGTGTGTTTTTGCTTTTGTTTTCCTTACCTAAGGACATTCTAGAATAATGCTGCTGAGACAGATGTCCAAAAAATCACAGCCTATGTTTTCTTCTAGGAGTTTTATAGTTTCAGGTTTTGCATTTAGGTCTTTAATCCATTTTGAGTTTATTTTTGTGTATGTTATAAGAAAGTGGTCCAGTTTCATTCTTTTGCATGTAGCTGTCCAGTTTTCCCAACACCATTTGTTGAAGAGACTGTCTTTTCCCCATTGTATATTCCTGTCCACTTTCTCCTAGTTTCATTGACCATATAAGCATGAGTTTATTTCTGGGCTCTCTATCCTGTTCTGTTGATTTATGTGTCTGTTTAGTGCCAGTACCTTCCTGTTTTGATTGCTATACCTTTGTGGTATATCTTGAAATCTTGGATTATTATGCGTCCAGCTTTGTTCTTTTTTCTCAAGATTGCTTTGGTTATTTTGAAATAAGTCAGAGAAAGACAAATGCCATGTGGCATTTTTTAAAAAAGCAAACAAATGGAATTGTAAATATAGAGGAGAAACTGGTGGTTGCCAGAGAGGAAGGGGTTGAAGGGATGGGCAAAATAGGTGAAGGGGATTAAGTACAGACTTCTAGTTAAAAAAATAAGCAAGTTACAGGGATGAATAAGCACAGCATAGGCAATATAGTCAATAACATTTTAATAATGTTATATAGTGACAGATGGTGACCACACTTACCTTGGTGAACATTGAGTAATGTATAGAATTGTATGGAAGCCAGTTAGGAGACTCTAGATAATGTGATTGGCCTCCAATCTGTGCTTTTTGCAAAACCCCCTCACGTCATCAAAAGATGTCAGGCAGGGTCTAAGGCCATCCAGAGGGAAGACCAGTGCATATTGGTCAGACATCTAGTGGCAGAGAGATTTCTTAAATCTTACTCAGGGACCCCCAGAACAGGTGACCCCCTTAACATAGAGTTTGAGGGAGGAAGAAACCATGAATAAATTATACTCCAGACACAATTCTCTAACACAGGTCAGGAACTGAAGCATGTTATTCTGTGAGGCAGTGAGACATAGAGATCAAAAGTGTGGGCTTTTGGAGCAAGTCATGGTTGAGTCCTGTACTCTCTGCTCTGCTGCTTGGTAGCTCTGTGACCTCAGGTGAGTTGCTTTATATCCCTGAGCTTAGCTTTCCCCTCTGCAAAATGGGGCTAATGACAGTAACTTCTCCCATGGAATTGAGGTGAAGATTAAATTCCACGGAGAGTGGTTAACAAGGTGATTGGCACACAGTAAATGCCCAATATGTAAAAACGATTGTTAATATCCACACCAGAAAATAACCTGCTTCACGTGCAGAGCCAGACCTGCCTGGAAATGCCAAGGGGGCTGAAAAGTAGTCATTGAGCATTACTTGCTCAACATAATGTTGAATCTTGATATTCATATGGGAATCTGGAAAGAGCTGTCCATTAGCTAGTCTTTCTTTGGGTTCTTGGTCTGCAGAGCTGAGAGAGAAACTTTCTGGGGTGGCTGTAATGATTCAGAGAAAAGTGAAGGGGTGAAGGTGATTTAGGGAGAACCAACAATTGCAATGAATTTTAAAACCACCAGAAGCTCAGGCAAAAGTGTCTGCACTACCTGTCCCTTTGGCCGCCTTCTCTGTTGTAAGGAGGTTGCTGGGGGTTATTGTTCTTCTCAACTGTGTCCCACGGCATACATCTCTTTCTTCCCTCTCCTTGTACCTCTCTTTCCCTTTCTTAGTTTCCATTCCTTCACTACTTTCTCGCCCCTCCTCATCTTTCTCTTTCTTCTTTCTGCCTCTGTCTTGGATGTGGCCAAGACCCCTCAGGCACTAGTCACTGGCCCTGCACAGAGGAACGTAATTTCTCAGTCTTTGCAATATGAACTTTAAATCTCACAAAGGGCTGCTGGAGCTACAGAAGGGCAGACTCTGCCCTTGTAATGCTCAAGGCGGTACTAAGCTGGGAACACGGAATAATCCTGATCCAAGAACTGGTATTATCTCCCCAAACCAGAGTCAGTGAGAGTAACTCTGTTGCTTGTTCCCTCTCCACCCCCTAGCCACCGGCTTGGTCCTGACCTCACTGTTTCACTCCAAGGCCTTCCATGCCATATCTCTGCTCCTATTTCCCTCCTCCAAATAGATCATCCACCAAATCAAGAAAAATAAACACATTTCAAGCCAATGGCACTTTGAGCCAGACTCCAATCTCTTGAGACGTCTCTTAGAACATGTACCCAAACAAGCAAGGCCTGATTCTTCCATTGATTCCTTCCAAAAATCTACAAATATCCCTCAAGCCTAGTCTACTAAGCCACCCAGATCCTGTTTCTCCATTAAAATTGGGCTTCTGTAAAATTTATCATCATATCTATTATTTAGGATTAGTTGAAAATGGCACAAACTCAAAACTAACAGTGGTTCAAACAAGATACATGTCATTTTTACTTTACATAAAGGGATGTCTTGGGGCTGGTCCAGAAGCTTCATTATGTCATCTGAGACCCAAGCGTCTTCTCTCTTTTTCCTCTGTGGCCATTAATATGTTGCCTATGGTCTAAGGTAGCTACTGGAGTTCTAGCCATTTCATCCCTTTTCTACGCAGCAGGAAGGAAGAAAGGAAAATGCATGCTGGAATACACAACAGTTTCTACCACCATTTTTGGCACTTCTCTGTTTCTCTTTTCTTCTGTTCAGATGCCTCAAGACTGTGAGAAATCCTTCCTCTTTCCTGAGCGTTCTCATAGCAAATTGTATACATCGTGATCATTTATTAAAGTTAATTAACATTTATTACATCCCTATGATATATCCCCAACACCTAGCCCAGTGTTTGACACAAAGAAGATTAACAGAAAGTGGTGTCTCTTAGGGTCAAGAGAGGCTTATGTGTTCACAAATGATTATGATGCAGGGTACATTTCTGTCACTCAGTTCCAATGTGTGGGTAGTTGTCCCCCACACCACCAAGTAATTCCTTGACTCAGGGAATATAATATAAACTCCCTGAGTTTATAATTTGACTCAGTTCTTACACTGTCCACCCAGAGATAACGTCAGGTTCCATTAAGGGCTTAGCCCCACAAGAATGCACCTCCCTGTACCTCCAATGCTAATTACAAGTCCAGATTGTTACCTATACATCTGACTGACTGGGTGTAAATCAGATTTCCACAGCCCCCTCCTTGGGTTTGATCAATTTGCTAGAGTGGCTTATAGAACTCAGGTAACCAGTTTACTAGATTACTGGTTTATTACAAAGGTATTAAAGGATATGAATCAACAGCCAGATGAAGACATAGGATGAGGTCCAAAACAAAGGAGTTTCTGACCCCATGGTGGTGTAGCCTGGCACAGGTGGCATATGGATGTGTTCTGGTTCACCAACCTGGAGGCTTCCTGGAAGCTCTCTAAGCCCAGTCCTTTTGGGCTTTTAGGGAGGCTTCATTATACTGGCATGACTAATTAAATCATTGGCCATTGGAAATTGATTTAACTTGCAGCCCCTCTCCCCTTTCTGGGAGTTAGGGTACAGGACTGAAAGTTCCAACCCTTTTGATCACATGGTTGGTGTATCTGGCAACCAGCCCCCATTAAGTTCATCCCCAAGGTTACAGTATTAACAAGGACACCCTGATCTTGGTCAAGACCTAGGAAATTCCTGGGATTTTAGAGGAGTTATGTGCCAGGAACAGTGGGTGAAGACAATATGTATTCCTAATTATAAGTCACAATGTCACATGGGGTACAAAGTTCTATTACAAATATGTGGACATTGGCCGTGATAGCACAGAGGAAGCTGGTTACTTGGAGAAGAGAATGGAAAGGTATATGAGATGGCAGCACCCCCATAGTAGAGAACATTTGAGCAGGGCTTTGAATGACATGCAAAATTCTGCCAAGTAAAGAAGACAGGACTTTTCAGGAGTCCTATATGCAAATGTAGTGTAAGGTGAAAGTCCTGATGGTGTAGCCAATTCTTGCATGTGACCAGAGTTCAAGATACATGGGTTGAATGGCAGGAGAAGATGGGCAGTTTATCAAAAAGTCTTGTAGGCTATGCCAAGGAGTTTGGATTTCTTCTTGTATTCCAGGAACTCTGATTATAAATTTCCCTAAGACCCATTCAGTGTGCTTATTTATGAAGCACATTTTCTTGTACTTTCTCCCGGAAATTCTGATTCCATAAGGATTTCATTTTAATAGGCACCCTGAGTGATTCAGAAATCCTCAGCATGGTAGTTTGGTGGCCACAAGCCAGTGTTGAATTAAAGCAGATACAGATGATGATCAGACTTGAATTAAAGCAGATAATAGATGATTATCAGACTTGGATTTTAGTGATAGAAAGGGTGGCATTGTGGATGTCAAGAATGGAAGCAGGAGACATGTTAGGCAGCTCTGATAATTGTTCAGGTAAGACTTAGTAAGTGTTGATTCTGAGGAGTGACAGTAGAAGTGAAGGGAGTTTAGAGAATCAGTTTGGAAGTGTGAGTGACAGGACCTGGTGACATTGATTGTGGTAGATTGAAAAATAAAAAGTTGAAAATAGCTCAGGTTTTTAAGCTTGAATGACTTAGCAGGTGTTGGGGCTATTAAACAAGTTAGTGAAAAGAAGGGAAAGAATAAGTTTGGGAAATAAAAAGTTTCATTTGAGGGCTTATTAAGTTGGGGATACCTGGAGGGGGTGCTTCATTTTTCTTTGTATTACAGTATGGGTATGTGTACCCAAGCCAACACACAGACAATCACACCTCTTGTTATATTGCACATTCCTCTGGGGCACAGATATGACCTTGGTATTTGGCATATGCTTCACTTTCCCTGGCATATAGCCACTTAGAATTGAAGGTGAGGAGGCATTCATTAGAATAAGCATATGTCCCCTCCTCACCTACTTTCCCAAATGGTAGCATGGTGAAAGATGATCTCTACTTCTGAGATGTGAGGGAAATCATGATGCTCTTTGTTCTGTGAATCTAAAAGAAATCCAAAGTTTTAATCAAAAAAGAGAAAACATGAACACTTTGGGAAACAAACAGTTATGACATTTCAATCATGCCATCCCTTGGGTGCTGCTGTTCTCTTGCTGAGCTGCTAGGCTACCCACACAAACTTGCTTCTTAAGTGTGTCCTTGTTTGCACATCTTTGTATTAGTTGGCATACATATTTTCTCTTGTTTCTTTGATTTGGGGTCATGGTTGATCATGTTCTCTTTCTGAAAACAGAAAGAAATCTTATTTCCCTAGAAATCAAAGTGCAGCGGTCTCTTGGTCAGTTACCCTCCATGTTGAAGGAGGTCTGTGAAACACATTCTCATGGCTGTCATGAAAAATCTTTGAACACGATAAACAAGCTTTTTTTTTTTATAATTATATAAGATCTCAGAGGCTATTCTATTCCAGAAGCCACCCCCTACCTCTTTTTTCCCTATTCTGTTCTACTAATATCTTTTCCCTGACCTGCCTCAGACTTTCCAGGAGAAGCTGGACAGGAGTCACTAGAGTTCCTGTTGGCAGAAACAACTACTGCCTTAGAAAACAGTGATAAGTCAGGACCAAGGACAGTGGCGAAGTGGTGGTGGGTTCCAGATTTAGGCTCCATGCTTATAAGAGATGATTTGTATATCACAGGTGTTCCATAAGCATTAAATCAAATTGAAAATATGAGTAGAAGGATTAATGTGCATTTCCATTAAATTAGCATGAGCTAGCCAATGTGAATATCATACTAGCTCTCTCAGCTTTATGTACAAAACTCTTACTTTCCTTCTGGTACAAGTGATAGAAAAAAAAACACTGATCCTGAATCAATGCTGTTACCATATCTGAGGAGGAATCACATCCTTTTCTTTGCTTTGAGTGTGTGCATGTGTGTGTATAGTGCTGATATCCTCATCAGGTGATATTTCAAATATCTTCTTAGAACCACACAGAGTCATATTTCCTACTAGTATGGTTTTATGTTCTTTAAGAAAGTCCTACATTTTAGTTTTGTAGGCAATGCACAATTGTGGCTGTCAGAAGAACCAAATTCTTTCTAATCTCTGTTTTGGCACTAAACACATTATATAAAATGAAGGAACTAGCAATGGGAATGAAAGCAAATCTTAAAAGGTCTTAACTTAGCATCCTTTAGAATTAAGAGTCACAATATTGACATTCTGTCTTCAAGAACTAATCATCATGCCCATTAGGAAAAAAGAGCACATAAATCTCCTAAAATGAAAGTAAAAGAGCCATGGAGAAATTAAACCCCAAAAATGTTACCTTAGAAAAACTTACTAAATAAAAGTCATGTAAGGAATGGATTCTTAGCCTGCTATCCATGAAGTCCAGTGGGCTTCCAGATGTCTGTAGACCCCAGTAAACTATATGAAGAATTATGTGACAATGGATATTTGTACATTTTCATTCCCCTTAGAGAGAGTGAAATTTCCCAAAGAGTACAAAACTCAAAAGGCATCAGTAACTATCTTCTAGAAATCATTCTAGATCTTTGGACGTAAAAACAGTGAACACTGATTTCCTGGTTATCCGTGGTACTAATGTGTAATATTTAAGATTTTGTTCACTTGTGGGTGACAGAAAATCTCAAATAGCAGTAAATAAGATAGAAGATAGAAGTTTATTACTTTCTCATTGTGTTAGTTTCAGTTCTCTTGGAAGGAGACACCAGAAATGGGATTAAACGTACAAGGATTTTATTAGGAGAAATACCTGAATGAAAAATAATGAGGGAGCTAGAGAAGCTCAGGGAGACAGACTGTAATGCAAGTGCCGCCTGTGAAGAGGAGAGGGCAAGGAGGCTGACTGGGAGGGTCTAAGGCTGCTGTGCAGTCTCAAGCACATTCATCAAAGCCATTGGGGGTGGTTGACAGGGACTCCCATGTCTCTCCAAAACCACTAGTGGGGAGCAACCCATGAGAGTCATGGCCTCAATGGAAACCTAGGTGATAGAAATCAAAGTGCAGCGGTCTCTTGGTCAGTTACCCTCCATGTTGAAGGAGGTCTGTGAAACACATTCTCATGGCTGTCATGCTTGTATAACAGAATCCCAAAGGTAAGTGGATCAGAGCTAGTAAAGCAGTGTCTCAACCCTATTAGGCAGCCAAGCTCCTTGTGTGTTGCTGCCTCACCCTCCCCAGCATGCAGCTTTCTCCTCATGGGCAGAGATGACTAATAGAAGTGTAGCCATTATATCTGAATTCCAGAAAATGAAGTAAGGGATGAAGAAGGGGGCACCCCCCTACTTTTGAGGACATTTCTATCCTGAAAGCCATACATAGCACTATGCTTATATCCCATTGCCAACATTGTCATTAACCCCACCCAGCTACAGAAAAGACTGGGAAAATGTATTTTTCATTTCGGGCAACCATGTGTGGGGCTAAAAATTGGGGTTTCTTTTACCAAAAAAAAAAAAGAATGAGAGAACAGATATGAGGGAACAAATAGCAGTTTCTGCCACTGAGAAGCAGAGAAATACAGTCAACATGGATAATAACACACAAATATTCCAAGAAGTATTTACAATTGGGCATTTTACTTTGTATGTCATCAAAGATGCAGATAAGGGTGAAAGCAAATGTGCAATGTACTCATACTTTCAAATTTTCAGGCCTTTATATGTACAGACTCTTTTTTAGTTTGGCCTTGTTTTTGGCAATCTGATGTCCAGTTGTTTTGAAAGACTAGATATCTGTATGATTATATAAGATTTGATAGAGTGGCCCACAGCACTCGAGTAACCAGTTTACTCACTAGATTACTGGTTTATTACAAATAATAAAGGTATTAAAGGATATGCATCAATAGCCAGATGAAGACATAGGATGAGGTCCAGAACAAAAGAGTTCCAGACCCCATGGAGGTGGGGCCTGGCATGGGTGGCAATCAAGAATCTGTAAGATTCTAAATAATAGCAGCTAAGACCTCATTTGAACTTAACTCTATATTCAAGAGTCTTTGAATGGTGATGTCCTCTAAGGTCAGAGCTATACTGGAAAGAGCATTTTGGGAAACATATTATCTTTAATTATGCTTTTTCCAGGTCTACTCACAGGAACTAAGTATGGCTGTAGAGTGGGAGGCTGTGGCACCTGCACAGTGATGATATCATGCTATAACCCCTTTATCAAGAAGATAAGGTACCTTGCAGCAAAGTCCAGATATGGTTGTATTTTTAGAGTCTTAAACTTTGTTTTATTCCTTCACTTGATAATATGTATTGAGCACCTGCTGTGTGACAAGAACTGTGCTAGGCACTGGGGGTACAATGATGGACAAGATAGACATGTTCCCAGGAATATGAATCGGTTAGAAAAAAATGTACCATCAATGAGGATAACATATGGTCAAAGAATCCCCTGTTGAAAGTTGAAAGGCTGTCTGATTCCCTGTGCTGTCTGGGGAGGAAAGAAGGGTGAACTGGCAGTGAAGGATAATGCCATCATCACACTTTTATATTACTATTACAGCCTACTAACTGATATCCTTGCTCCCACCCTTGACCCTCCCCCCACCCCCACCACTTGGTAAATCCCATACATCAGTCAGAGAGATCACTTTCAAGTATAAATCAGATCACCATACTTTTTCCTACATTGGTTTTCCATTACATTTAACATCTCTTTATGTTTGATATTTATCCTTCTTCATGTTTGCCAAGTTTCTTGGATCTGTGGCTTGATGTCTTCTATCAGCTTTGGAAATTTCTCAAGCCATCATCTCTTCAAATATTTATTCTTTCTCCTCTCTCCCCCCCTCCTCTCTCTCATCTCCTCTCTCTCCCCTTTCTCTCTCTCCTCTCTCCCCCCTCTTCTCTCTTCTTTCTCCCCTCTCTCCCACCTCCTCTCTCTCTTCTCTTCCCCCTCCTTTCTCTTGGACTCTGATTATGCCTATCTTAGATCATTTTGCATCATTATACAGATCTCAGATGAAAGCTAAGTATCTGAGCACTGCTAAGATTTCAGAGATCTGCCTGGATTTCACAGCCAAGTCACCTGCTTCCTGAACTCTGGATTATCCCTCCCTTTACAGCCTAGCAGCCCACTTTTGAGTTCACCAGGGTGTTCTCTTTGCTCTCCCATCTCACATCTATGCTTTGGGAGATCTCTTGCAGCCATGCCTCCCTGCCTTTAGCCTCTGGAGGGTGGCAGTTGCCCTGTACTCTGTGAAGCCTGAGTGACTTCAGTTTTCTCTCAATTCTCCTCCTTCCCCCCCCCCCCACCTCCTGCTCCATCTTTCTCCTCTAAGAGTCCATGTGCATGAAGAGTTTTTTTCAGCTCTTTCCCTACCCCTAGTTTTAGGGTATTACCCTATTTTTAGGGTATTACTCTCAGCACTCAGTGAAGTTTGATGGGGAAGAGTTTGAGGAAAGTGCAGTCCAGCTTTGTATTTTAATTTGTGACATCAGCCCATATTAAATGTTTGTTGAAAGTTGGTCTTGTTTCTCCTTACTCCATCTCCGTTCATTTCAGTTAGAGATGAGAACAGCTGTTACCACGTGTCTCTTATAAAGGACTTCTACTTAATGGAGTTTAGTTCACTTAAGTTTCTTTACATACTCAGCATCTGATGAATTTTAAAAAACTATAATTATATAGCTTATATGGCCTGCTTTGGATTTTAGAATGAGAGTGAAGGTCTCTTAGAACTTTCTAGATGAAGCCTTAAAGTTACCTACCTTGCTCCTCCCTGTCTCCCAGCCTGGAATCCTACCATTCCTCCTGTGTTCATTGTGCTCCAACTTCCCTGACCTTTCTGTCCCTCTTTCTGTCCCTGAACATCCCAAGCTCATTTCTGCCACCTGTGCATGTGTTGTCCTCTGCGTGGGATGTTTATTCCCTTAACCTTTCATGTCTGACTCCTTCAAATCATTCAGGTTCCAGCAAAAATGTTATATTATCAGTCCTCTCTGATCACTTTAAAATAGCAATGCCCAAATCGCCTCTGCAACTCCTTATTCCCTTAGCCTGTATTATTTTTTTCATAGCACTTCTCACTATCTCAGTTTATGTATGCATGTATGTATGTGTGTGTGTGTGTGTATATATATATATATATAGTCTATGTATATTTGTATTGTCTGTCTTCCCTCAACTAAAATATATATTGTAAAAGGGGAGGAATTTTATCTGTCTTGTTCAGCAATGAATCATAGTGCCTGGAACTCTGTCTGGCACATAGTAAACACTCAATAAATATATACATGTAGTTATAAATGAATAATATTCTCATAATCTTTATTTTGTGTTTATGGGTGCAGTACTGCTTAAAAACCTATACATTTTGCTTCTAAAAAATGGGCATGAGCTGAAGACAGAATGTATTTGCAAAGCCTGAAGAATTGTGTAAAACTCACCATAGTGGAGGTGCTGGGTGAATGCTCAGTTCCCTTTCCCACTGGATACAATATAATTTTTACTTTTGCATTCTGAAGATAATATGCAGCCGAGGCCTGTCAGATCCCCATATGCTCTCTGTAAGGTGCTGCTATCACCACAATAGAAAGCACAGGAAGCACCAAGACCAGGATTCATCCTGTTCAGATGAGGGTATGCTTCTTCCTCATAGGGTTTCTGTGCTTCAAAAAGCATGGCTAGCCCCATAGGTTAAAGTAAGAGAACAGTATGAGCCCCACTGCTTGGTCACTGCCCATACATGAAACTGAGCTGGAAACCAGGAGTGAAGCCTGGGTTGTGTGGCTATTTTGTAACTGATTTCTCAGAAATCAGCTGAAAGAGCAGAAGACTTTTTCTTTTGGAAGAAAACTCTGACATTGCCGAGTTTGTTTTTTTGTTCTAATTAGATGGGACCTATCCTTCTTACATCTTCCAAACTCAAAGAAACGAGAGACATGTGCATTGAGGGTTATAATTTTGTAGTTTTTTTACAAAGTGGAAAATAATCTGATTTTAAAGCTGAATGAAAATCTCAGCTCCCAAAAAGATTTGTTAAATGTAGGATTTATTCGGAAGACATATAATAGGAGTTTTAGTAAATTTGGAGACGTTTCTCATAAGGCAGCACCTTGTTAGGACTTTACCTCAAATGAAAGGGCACCTCAGACTCCTGACTTTAAATTATTTATATGTTGCCCATAAAAATGCTGTTGTTACTTGTTTTTCTCTAGGTTAAAGAGGTTCACTTATGAGGAGAGGATACAAGAGGGAAAAGATAGGGGTGACATAGAGAGTAACCAAACATCACATTCTCTGGGCTTGAAGGAATTTCAGGTCCTGTTTATGTCCTATGAAACCTCATTACTTGGAGGGAGCGAATTCTGCCTGGATGCTCTTTTGAGACCTGGCTGTTCACAGCCATGAGATATTCTTTCTTTTAGTAGACACTGCTGAGATCCTGGTGTTGCAGTGTAGCCAGAAGACAGCTTCCAAAATGGGGTTTCACCTTTGAAGTTAGACTCCAAAGAGAAAATGCTAAGAAGGAAAAAGTTTGGTAGAGAAATAGGCAGTGTTTCCTTCTTGATTGTCTTCTGGCTTAATGGTTGCACTTTGTAAACAAATTTCTATGTGCTAAAGTGATAGGGCAGTGGTGGGCAGTCAGAAGGCACTCAGGAGGTTTTGTATTGTTTTGTTTTCTCAACTTGAGTGCAATTTGCTTCACTTCTCTGAAGGACTTAAAGGGGGTAACCTTTATTTTAGTGATTCCCATTCCAGACTACACACTGAAACCACTGGGAATCTAAAAAATATATATCTATACTCTTGGTCTGAGGTGCTTCTTGGGCCTTGGAAATTTTAAACTTCCTCTGGTGATTCCATAGGCTGAGAACCTGTAATGAAAGGTGAGGACCAGTAATCACAGCCACCCAGTCTGAGAAAAGGAGACACCTAGGATGAGAAGGATTTTCCAGGGCCTCTCCTCCAATTTTAATGTGCAAGCAAGTTGCCTGGGGATCTTGTTAGAGTGCAGGTTCTTATTCAGTGCATCTGGGGTGGGGCCCAAGATTCTGCACTTCTAACCTTTCTGTGCTTCCAGGAGAGGATTGCCAAGTGTCAGGGCACCCAGTGTGGATTCAGCACTCCTGGGATGGTAATGTCCATCTATCTACACATTGCTGAGGAACCATCCAGGGCCCTCTCTGGATCAGTTAACTGATGCCCTTGGTGGTAGGTTATATAATATACAATATTTATATATATACTTAAATATTTATTTATATTTAAATATATATTTATTTATATTTATGTATATAATATTAATTTATATATTTATATTTCTATAATGTATATAATATATATTTATATATATTTAAATTTATATTTATATATAATTTATATATATAACTTACATAGATGTAATATGTGTGTGTGTATGTGTGTGTGTATATATTTATTTTGACATTTTAAAAAATGTTTATTTTTGAGAGAGAGAGAGAGTGAGCACAAGCAGGGGAGGGGCTCGAGTGCACAAACTGTCAGATCAGGACCTGAGTCAAAGCCAGAAGCCCAACCGACTGAGCCACCCAGGCACCCGTGTGTTTTTATTTTTAAATAATGGTGATGGTGAGAGCTGATATTAGACACTATGTGCCACATGCTATATTAATACTATATAAAGATTATCTCATTTAATCTTTATGATACTTTTGTAAGATAGGCATTATTACCATCCCATGTCGTAGATGGAGAAACTGAGGTTTAGAGAGTTTAATTTAAAGTTATACCACCAATAAGTGGAAGAGTTACTTTGTTCAAGTCAAGATTCAAACAAGATCCACACGTTGCACTTTGCTCATATAGTTCTTGTCTTTCTTAATTTAAAAGTCTCCTCCCTTTTTTATTGTTTGCTTATTTTTACAAACAAAGCCAGTTTATTCATTTGCTCTTGGAAAGGGTCCAGTTTTCTCTACATGCCACTGTCTACCACCACTCTCTCCTTGGAGTGGGTGCTCTCAAGATCATATTAGATATCAGAGGGCTGTTGATGAATACTACATGAGATCAAAGAGATTGAGATATTCTGGTGATACTTATTTCAAATAACTTTATCCAGTCTAGAGTGATTTGATCAAGTTTAACAGCTCAGTTGTGTGTGGGGGTGGAGGAGGTCTTCATTAATAATATTCTAAACAATTTTTAAAATTAAAAAAACTTTTTTAATGTTTATTTACTTTTGAGGGAGAGAGACAGAGCACAAGCAGGGGAAGGGCAGAGAGAGAGGGGGACACAGAATCTGAAGCAGGCTCCAGGCTCTGAGCTGTGAGCAGAGTCTGACACAGGGCTCGAACTCACGAACTATGAGATCATGACCTGAGCCAAAGTCAGATGCTTAACCAAGTGAGCCACCAGGCGCCCCCCCCCACTTTTTTAATTAAAAAAAATTTTTTTAACTAAACAATTTTTTAAAACAATAGCCTCCCAGATTCTATTTCTGGTGAAACTCTTCATGGCTCTGTCTTTTCCTCCTGACTCCTGAGGACCCTGTTTCCCTGCCAGAGAACACGAGGTTAAAGCTCATATTTCTAGTTCGTTTGCACACATGGAAGACCAGAGCAAATGGAAATAATAAGGAGAGATACAGCACATAAACTGTCTCCTTCTTGATTTCCTTTAGATTCTATTATGCATTAGATCTCATGGATGTTTATAATGTGAACAAGTGATGAGGGAGTTTTCAAATTTTAGTGTGCTTATGACTTCCATGGGGAATGTGAAGAGTAAAAATTAAATCCTGGGATTAAACCCCAGAGAACTTCCTCCAATGGCTTTGTTTTTTCAGTGACATCATAGATTGGGGGGGTGGGGGAGAATGTGGCCTATGGACCATTTGAGAGAAACACTGGCCTAATGATTTATTGTAAATAAATTGTGTGCTCAGTTGCTTCAAAAGTTTAATAATTGCCTTTGCTGCTATGTAATGACTTTGATCGGTCAACTGAAGCTTAGTTTTTTAATGTGCCTGTAGACCAAGTTTCTAGCTTGAAATCATTGTGTTCTTTGAACACCTAGCACAAGCAGAAGATACAAAACTGTTTACAGAGAGAAAACACAAATAGCTGAACTGTTGAACTCTACCTCAGGACTCTCAACCCAATACCCCAAGTTGCTGACAAAAAATATCTGACTTTGTAGATTATGTAGACTGAAATGTCAAATAGGGCTTTCTTCTTGGATGGGGCCCTTACTTCCATCATGATTTGGCAGACTGTGTCTCTCTCTAGGTTACTTGAGTAACACAGTTGAGTTTTTCTCCTTCAGGTAACCTATGCCATACCCCTGGATACAGGCCCATAACTGATGCATGCAAGACTTTCTATAAAGTAGAAAGGAACACATTATTGAATGTGTTTTGTTCTAATTAAACAAAATATTTATCAGATGTGTTAGGGGAATAGCCATTGTTACTCATACAAGGTCCCTTCTTATCCCAAGGTCTGTAATTGCTGTTTGTTATTTGATTTTGGGTAGCTGCTTACTCTCATTTACTGAACTTGCCCTGGTAGTCACATAATGAGTACCTGAGCACTTTGATATTAGCTGTAGGTCATTGTTTCAAGGGGTCTTTCGTGATCTGTTTGTCTGTATCAGGTGCCCTGCCCCTGGTTGCTCCTGCAGCCCTCTGTGCACACCCACATCACAGCATTGGTCACACTGTAGTGTAATTCCCATTTGCTCTCCTATCTGTCCACCAGGCAGCACGCTGCTTGACAGTGGAGACTGTGTATCTCCAGGACTGGTCACCATGCACCGATTGAGTGGCCACTCTATCAGTATTTGCTACATGAATAAATGAACAAACAACCTTGATATAAGGGACATACGACTGCCCTTTGGATGTTAAACTATGAAATCAGTATGTCATAAATAAGAACGGATAAATAATCATAATAATTGTTAATATATAATTAATTATTAAATATTATTAATAGTCAACTATTATTAATATTTACTGCTAGTGCCAGACCTTGTTATAAGATTTTTACATATTTTAAATTCTTTTTAATGTTTATTTTTCACACACACACACACACAGGGTGTGAGTGGAGAAGGGGCAGAGAGAGAGGGAGACACAGAATCCAAAGCAGACTCCAGGCTCTGAGCCGTCAGCACAGAGCCTGATGTGGGGCTCAAACCCATGAACCGTGAGATCATGACCTGAGCCGAAGTCGGACAGGTCAACTAATTTTCTCATTAACTTAGATTTTTTTTCTTTCTATAATTTATTTTTTTATAATTTACATCCAAGTTAGCACATGGTACAACAATGATTTCAGGAGTAGTTTCCTTAAGCCGCTTACCCATTTAGCCCATCCCCCCTCTCACAACCACTCCAGTAACCCTCTGCTTGTTCTCCATATTTAAGAGTCTGTAATGTTTTGTCCCCCTCCCTGTTTTTTATATTATTTTTGCTTCCCTTCCCTTATGTTCATCTGTTTTGTATCTTAAAGTAGCTTAGATTTTTTTTATTAGAAGTTAGTATGGATATGTTTACACACACATGGTTCTTTTCAATAACATTTAGCAGTATTGATTATGTATTATGTTTCAACTAGTAGTCACACTTTTATTTAGTAGTTAGTAGAGGGGACTTTGCTTCCCACCTGGGATCTACATTTCATCTCCAGCTTCAGTAACTCACCCCAGAAGACCAACCCCTTCTGAGGCTGGACCAGCTGCATTTCCACCTAGGTGAGGACCAAGTACCCGACTAGAATCAAGATTTAGTCCATAGAGGAGTGACATCAGTAAGATGGTGAAATGGGAGTTTTCTCCTGTCTTCTCCCCCAGAGAACACCAATTTTAACAATTATCCATGGGTAAGAGTGACTTATGGGAATCCAAGAGTCCAGTGGAGAAATCCCACCACACCATTAGAACAAAAACAACAACAAATCCAGGACTGTATGCATTGAAGAGAGTGAGAGGAACAGTTTCACTTTATCACCATCATCCTTCCCCCAAAATGGCACAGCTTAGTGCCAGGACAGACCTTCTTGACTCATGATTTATCCCATGGGGGAAGGTGAGAGTATATGAGTGGGTACTTGGCTTCCCCAGCTGTGTAGATGCTGCCATAGAGGCCTACTTCGTTCTCACCCCATACAGAATACTGAAGAATGTTGCACAATCTGGGGGCAAGGGAAGGGCTGGGAGAAGCAGCCAGGGCTCTGAGGGGGCATCAGTAGGACATGGATCCTACCAACCATGAGCTACAAGAAAACACGGGATTCAACAAGATCAGGAAAACAATACTTGAACTAAATGAGAGATTTACAGAGAGATAGAGATAATAATAATTTAAAAAAGAGGCAAACAGAAATTCTGGAGCTGAAGAATATAATGAATGGAATCAGGAACAAGACAGGGATGCCCACTGTCATCACTGCTATTCAACATAGTACTAGAAGTCCTAGCCAAACAGTTAGGCAAGAAAAAGAAACAAAAGGCATCCAAACTGGAAAGAAAGAAGTAAAATTGTCCATGCATATGACATGGTCTTATGTGTAGAAAACCCTGAAGACTCTACCAAAACATTTTTAGAACTAATCAATGAATTCAGTAAAGTTGCAGGATATAAAATCAATGTACAAAAATCAGTTGTGTTGCTATATACTAACAAGCTATCAGAAAGAGATTAAGAAACAATCCATTTATAATAGCATTGAAAACAATAAAATACTAAGGAATAAATTTAACCAAAGAAGCGAAGATCTAAACACTGGGGGGAAAAAAAAAGATATTGTTGAAAAATTGAGGAAGGCAGAAATAAATGGAAAGTTATCCCACATTCATGGATTGGAAGAATTAGTGTTGTTAAAATGTTCATACTACCAGAGCAATCTACAAATTCAATGCAATCCCTAACAAAATTCCATTGGCAATTTTCACAGAAATAGAAAAAAAATCTTAAAATTTGCACAAAACCAAAAAAAGACCCTGAATAGGCAGTGCAATTTTGAGAAAAAACAAAGCTGGAAGTGTCACACTTCCTGATTTCAAAGTATTTACAAAGCTATAGCAATCAAAACAATATGACAGTGGCATGAAAACAGACCCACAGACCAACGGAACAGAATTGAAAGCCCAGATATAACTCATGCATATATGGTCAACTAATATTTGACGGAGTGCCAAGAGCACACAATGGAGAAAGGATAGTGTCTTCGATAAATGCTTTAGGGAAACCTGAATGAAATTTTACCTTTACACCACTCACAAAAATGAACTCAAAATGTATTAAAGACTTAAACGTAAAACTTGAATCCATAAAGCCAGAATAAAAGGGAGAAAACTCCTTGACATTGGTCTTGGCAATGATTTTTTTGGATATGAAACAAAAAGCACAGGCAACAAAAGGAAGAATAAACAGGTGGTATTACTTCAAACTAAGCTTCTTCACAGTGAAGGAAACAGTCAACAAAGTGAAAAGTCAAACTACAGAATGGGAGAAAATATTTGCAAACCATGCATCTAATAGGGAGTTAATATACAATTATATCAGGAATTCATGCACCTCAATAGCAAAAATAAATAAAACTCCAGTAATTTGATTAACTAATGGGCAAAGGGTCTGAATAGACATATTTTTATAAAACCGACAGATAGTCAACAGGTACTTGAAAAGGTACCCAACATCACTAGTCATCAGGGAAATGGAAATCAAAACCACAGTGAGATACCTCACACCTGTTAGGATAGCTGTTATCAAAAAGTCAAAAGTGTTGGCAAGGATATGAAGAAAAGGGTACCCTTGTACACTGTTAATGGGAATATAAATTGGTGTAGCCACTGTGGAAAACTGTAATTTCCTCAAAAAATTAAACATAGAGCCACCATAGGATCCAACAATCCTACTTCTGGGTATATATCTGAAGGTGATGAAATTAGTCCCTTGAAGAGATATCCTAACTCTCATATTCATTGCAGGATTATTCACTATAGACAGGATATGGAAATAATCTAAGTGTCCATCAACAGATGAATGTAAACACACACACACACAGACAAACACACACACACACAGGAATACTATTCAGCCATGACAAAGTAGGAAATCCTGCCATTTGCAACAACACACTTGAATCTAGAAGGCATTTTGCTTAGCCAGATAAAGACAAATATTGTATGATCCTACTTATATGTAGAATGTACAAAAGAAAAAAAATTGCACTCCTAGAAACAGAGAACATAATGATGATTACCAGGGGTTGGAGGCTGGTAGAATGGGAAATGCTGGTTAAAGGGTACAGACCTTCAGTTATAAGATGAATAAGCTCTGAGGATCTAATTTACAGCATGGTGACTATAGTTAGCATTACTGAGTTGTGTAGTTGAAATTTGCTAAAAGACTAGACCTCAAGTGTTCTCACAACACACACACAGAAGCGTGGTAACTATGTGAGATGATGGATGTGTTAATTAACCTGATTGTGGTACTCATTTAACAAAACATACCTATGTAAAACAATCACATTGTACACCTTAAATATATAATTTTATTTTTCAGTTATACTTCAATAAAGCTGAAAAATAGTAAGATCAGTAATAAATTCTTGATTATTTGTTTTTCACCCACTGGACTTCTGGCTTTTTCAAAGTAAAGAAAATGGGGTTTACTGTTAGTCGAATGAATAAGTGAATTACCAGAATTTCAGGAAGTAAATAAGGTTAGTGAAATGTAAATTTTTATAAGGTTTTCTCAGGACATGAGCAGACACTAAAAATTCTTCTTTTTAGGAAGAATTAATGACTGCCCAAATTAACTCATTTCAGGTATTCCAACATGTATCCTCTCCATTCTCCACCTCTAATAAAAAAAAAAGAAAAACTATCCTAATAACTTTATTCTTCATTCCAGATATTGCTGTGGTTCAAGTATAGCTATCTATAGGAGAGAAAACACATTGACCCCTTAATGTCTCTTAGATGTTTTTTTTTTTTTTTAATTTCTGGTTGTTGTTGTTGTTATTTTAGTTTATTTATTTTTAGAGAGAGTGTGTGTGCATGCAAGTGGGGGAGGGGCAGAGAGAGAAGGAGTGAGAGAATCCCAGGCAGGCTCCATGCTGTCAGCACAGAGCCCAACTCGGGACTCTATCTCACGAATTATGAGATGACCTGAGCTGAGATCAAGAGTCAGATGCTTAACCAACTGACCCACCCAGGTTCTCCAATGTCTCTTAATTTTAAAAAAGGCTATTCAAGTCTTTTTTCAAGGGCTAGAAGCAAAGTGAAGATGTTAGGGAAATGGAAGAACAGACAATGGCAATTTAGGGAAACATTCTTATGCTCGGCTGGTGTCTGGTGCTGCTGCCTCCTCTGCTTTCCCAAACTGCAAAGAGAACGTGCAGGAAGTTGAGCTTTGGAGGCCCATTGGCATCTGCACTATGTTGCTGGTGACTAGGTCTGTGTTAGAGCCCTTGACTTAGAACCCAGAGATTATGGCTGGCCAGCTGGCTTTTTGTCTGTCTACTGTGTGTCTTTCTTCTGACCTCATTCCACAAATGATTTAAAGTAGTTAGAGTTGCCGGATGACAATAATTCCTTTTATTTTCTCTTTTTAAAGATAAGTCCAAAACTCTTCTCAGAAGATGAGTCTCTGCCGTTGGATTCAACTCAAGAACCGATATTTCCTCCAGAGCTAATGTTAAGGCAAAGTTGAGCTTGTTTTAGAGCAATTCCTTGTGAGATGTTTAGGAAGGGTATTTGCTTATGGGTCTTATCAAAAGCTGATTGACAAGTAGGTAATATCCATCTGTCATTGTTAGCCCAAAGTCTAAGTATGAGACTAAGGCAGAGATGTGTGAATGAGGGTGGAGCCATCAGGAGGGGACAGTTGACTATAAAAAGCAACAGATAGTATGTTAAGAAAATGTCATGAAATGACATCACAACATTTATAAATATAGACATGTTTTCTACTTCCAGCTTTGTTGAAGTTTAGTCTTCCATAGAATTATTTGACAAAATTAAGCATATTAAAATATTTCTTTTTTTTTATTTTAGAGAGAGAGAGCATGAGCAGGGGAAAGGGGCAGAAGGAGAGAGAGAGAGAGAGAGAGAGAGAGAGAGAGAGAATGAGAATCCCAACCAGGCTCCACATGGAGCCTGATGCAGGGCTCATTCACACAACCCTGGGATCATAACTCAAGCTGAAAACAAGAGTTGGACACTCAACCAACTGAGCCACCCAGGCGCCCCACATGTTAAAATATTTCTAAACATTGAAGAAGAGGGAGAGAATATTCAAACCAGGAAAAAGTGGGAGCCAAAGCACACCATTGCAAATGAGCATGAAACTCTGTGTTGCACCACCTGGCCAATGGGGAGGAAGGAAAATGCAGAAGGCTGCATACCCTCCACAAGCCCACAGGAGGAAGCATCCTGGGACCCTGGGAGGAACACTTATTAGAACTGAGAGAAATGGATCACTTGGGTCTTTATATAACACTTTAAACATTACACCTAATGGTTATTTTTTTATAATTAAAAATTTTTAATGTAAAATTAAAGGCAACAAAGTGTATTTTTTTAATCTAGGAATATTGACTAGAGGAAGCTGAATGGAAGGCATAAGACTACAAAGTAGAAGCTTTAAGTGATGTCACTTGATTCACCCAAGAAATTGTATTAGTTTGCTGTTAATTGGAGGAGTCTACACTTGGCTTTATTTTTTCCTCTTTTGACTGCCTGGTGACAGTATGTCATACATGATGTTAATCTTCTATTCTCAGAAGCTGGATATAACCCCTCTGGTTCTTCGTTGACTCCATCTATTATGAGAAAACACCCTCATAAGCAATATTGAGAGAAAATTACTCTTCAGAAGCAATATTAAGAAAATTTTGTGATTCTTATTAAAGTGATCATACTAATTTCTATATCACATGAAGAATATACTTGGCTTCTAGTCTAGTGTGGTCAGCTGGTTGTAGCATGGGATTAATGAGGCCAGTATGCTTCAGGTGCCCTTCAGGTATAGAAAATTTATTCAGAGAAATTCTTTTAGTTGTATGCTCTCTAGCCAATAATCTTGTAACTGTTTGTCACAAGGGAAATCAAGAAAAAGAATGCCTGGGTGATTACCTACAATCACTAAGACGACTACAAGGCAGTCTTCCCCACGTTCCTCCAACCCACGTTCCTCCAACCCAGGTTCAACAGTGATGACCTGTTTCACAATAATCTTGTGGAGTGGCTGCCATCATCATGTTATAGGTGAGAGAAATGAAGCTGAATCCAGAGAACAAAGTCAACTACATGAAGGTGACCCTCAACAAGTGGAAGAAATGCTCTACTGAGAGAAAATATGTTCACCTCATTATGAGCTTTCGGCACACCACCTAGTCAAACAACAGAAACAAAATAACTGAGTGGTGTTAAAATCTTCTACAGCTCTGTGCTCTACTTACAATTCTTCTCCAAGCTCACAAGCCATTAACAGTCAGCCTGGGGGATGCCCAGCTAGCCTATGTGTTTTTAATTTGGGTTGTCTCCTTCTATTCTATGGCTTTTAGGCACAGGGTTGTTGCCTCCACTCTGGCCCTTCTAAGACCCTCTGGCCTATTTTAAATATCTACAATGGTTCTACTTTTCAGGACCCTGTTCAGTGTCGTAGCCTTGGAGACAAGTATGAGAGTGCTATAGAAGATCTTCATTCTAGACATCCCTGCAGCACACTAAACTATGAGGTTAGTGGCTTTTTGTTTTTTTAATTCAAAAGCCTGGGGGCGCCTGGGTGGCGCAGTCGGTTAAGCGTCCGACTTCAGCCAGGTCACGATCTCGCGGTCCGTGAGTTCGAGCCCCGCGTCAGGCTCTGGGCTGACGGCTCGGAGCCTGGAGCCTGTTTCCGATTCTGTGTCTCCCTCTCTCTCTGCCCCTCCCCCGTTCATGCTCTGTCTCTCTCTGTCCCAAAAATAAATAAAAAACGTTGAAAAAAAAAAAAATTTCAAAAGCCAGTGGCTCCTTTACCTGGACACTCCACTTATCTCTCAGTGATTCTCAAGCTTTAGAAGCTCAAGCTTCCCTTTTGGTGAACTTAATCTTTCTTTAATAAGTTAATTAAAATTTCAAACTCAATGAAGAATCAGAACTAAAAATAAAACTAGCAATGGCAGTTTTTTAAAAATTTCTTTTTGTGTTTTGCTCTGTGTCCTTGTACCACGGACATGAATGAGCTGGCTAGCTTGCCACATGCTCTCTGCCCTTGGCATTGTGGAAGCTAGACACAACCAGAGTCACATTCCATGTCAAGGCCATGGGGCTGTTTTGATTTCATTTATAGAGGAGCAGAAAACCCAGCCCTTGGAAGCTGGTGAAAATGCAGTAACAGTTTTCTAAAAGAGCTATTGATTTGCTCTTTTTTTAAATAAACAGAAATGTTTGCTCCCCCAGTCTCATTTTCCAGGTGTCATTTAGAGTTGAATCAAAGTAAGTTCTAAGAGTTATTCAAGCTCTCCTAATGAAAGCTAACTATTAGAACAGAATTCCTCATGACTTTCAAATGGAATTTTCTACCACAACATCATAAAGCCAGCCTGTTAGTAAACTGGATAAGATTTGATGTGTTTTTCCTTGAAATTATTATCGAGAAACTTTTATTATAGACAAAGTTTTATTAAGTCAAGAACATGACAAGGCTTTTTAAAGCATCAGTTCATTGAATCTGTTGGGTTTAGTTGTAAAAGCTTACAGTATGTCATAACGAACATTGCAGTTGGTATATATATCTTGAGATTTTAGGTTCAATATGTTCAAAAATTCAAGGACACCAAACTCCATTGAAAGTGATGATATTGAAAGTTTAAAAAAGCTGCTATCTTTCCTGGTGTTCTGCAAAATATGGCAGTTGCAACCTTTGGCTTATAAATACCCTAACATTGCTTTGACAATGCAATAAACCTCAGAAAGGAGCAACAACAAATTAATGAGCATCCAGATCACCCAAAGAAAAGCGATAATCTTTACACAGCTGCTAATCATAAAAGGGAGCTTGTTATTATAGATTGCAAGGCCGAGTTTGGGAAGCAGTTTATCTTCCACACAGATGTGTTTTCTTCTTGTTTTCCTGTGTTTTTTCATACACTATCACACATATCTACATTGCTAGAGCAACTTCAGCACTCATAACAAGCATTTTTTCCCCCAAATCAGTTCATTTGCTTTGAAAGCATTTCGACACAGCTTTGGGAGATCACCAATTTAAAGAGACAAATCCTTTCCCCCATGGTACCTTCAGCCACATAACAAGCAGAAGCAAGGAGTCAAGTACAGCCTCTTTCACCAGTAGATTCATCCCAACTGACTGACCGCCCCCCCCAACCAAAAAAAGGGTTGTATCTTCAGCTAATATAATCAATTGTGTATTTCTTATAGAATAGGAGAAAAATATATTTTGTGGGATTTTTTCTTCACTCTTTCCTCAGGCCTCACACAGCAGGGTTTCAGAAGGCTTTTTTTGAATACTATGAAGTATTTCATTATTGAGAATAAAAACTATTATGTCATAGAAAACTCTCAGAACCTTTACAGATATGTAAGAATGTCTTTCCTTAATGTTGAAGCTTATAAAGTACCTGGAATTTTGCTCTTCAGGATGGAAAAAATCTCATAGGATTTAAAAAAATAATTTATTGTCATGTTACAGTGTAGTCTTGGCTTCGGGAGTAGATTCCTGTGATTCATCACTTACATACAACACCCAGTGCTCATCCCAGCAAGTGTTCTCCGGTGGGCATCTCATAGGATTTTTTTTTTTTTAAGATGTGGGTTGGAGCACCTGTGTGACTAGGTTAGTTAAGCATCTGACTCTTGATCTCAACTCATGTCTTGATCCCACAGTCATGATCAAGTCCCACACTGGGCTCCACACTAGGTGTGAAGCCTACTTAAAATAAAAAAATAAAATAACATAACGTAATAAAAAAGTGTGGGTGATTTTCACTCAAGTTGAAAGCCCAGCACAGAATCACAGCATAGTACTTTGGGAGTATTTTACAGAAGGAGTTAATCCCTACCACATGGAACATGAAAAACCATATTTGATGGAGTCCCCATACATTTTTTTTTTCTCTTGATCACCTTCTCAGCTCCTCAGAGGAGAAAGACAAAAGGCCTGCTGGGAGCACTTGTTCCTAAGGACAGAGTGATGAGCTGTGTCAGTGGGGCTGGTGTGTGTTGGGGCTGCATCAGATCCCTGTTCATGCCTGAACCACCCCCCCAGTTCCTCTCAGCTTCCCTCTTTCCCTACATTTATGGCCTGACGTCAGTCTTTATTTAATGGTGTCAAGACCAAGTTCTAAATTATTTTTCTTCATAATCTTCTGCTTTCTAGTTTATAAATTCAGGATGAATGCAACCTCCCCCCAAATTAGCCAATATACCTTTTTCATGCATTGTATTATAGTAACTACAAAATTGAAGTTTACATTTAAATGAAACAATTATGGACACTAGAATAAAAAATGCGTATCAGTAAATGTATATTTTGTAGAACAGTAAATTAAAATTTTTAAAAAATTTACATCCAAGTTAATTAGCATATAGTATAATAATGATTTCAGGAGTAGAATCCAGTGATTCATTCCCTAAATATAACACCCAGTGCTCATGCCAACAGTAATGCCCCTTGCCCATTTAGTCCATCCCCCCTCCCACAATCCCTCCAGCAACCCTCAGTTTGTTCTCTATATTTAAGAGTCTCTTATGTTTTGTCCCCCTCCCTGTTTTTATATTATTTTTGCTTCCCTTACTTTATGTTCATCTGTTTTATGTCTTAAATTCCACATATGAGTGAACTCATATGATATTTGTCTTTCTCTGACTGATTTTGCATAGCATTAACATACTCTAGTTCCATCCACGTTGTTGCAAATCACAAGATTTCATTCTTTTTGATTACCAAGTAATACTCTACTGTATATGTACCACATCTTCTTTATCCATACATCTGTCGATGGACATTTTTTGGCTATTGTCAATAGCATTGCTATAAACATTGGGGTGCATATGTCCCTTTGAAACAGCATACTGTATCCTTTGGATAAATACTTAGTAGTGCAATTGCTGGGTCGTAGGGTAGTTCAATTTTTAATTTTTTGAGGAGCCTCCATATGTTTTCCAGAGTGGCTGCACCAGTTTGCATTCCCACCAGCAGTGCAAAAGGGTTCCCCTTTCTCCGCATCCTCGCCAACATCTGTTGTTGCCTGAGTTGTTCATGTTAGGCATTCTGACTGGTATGAGGTGATATCTTATTGTGGTTTTGATTTGTATTGCCCTGATGATGAGTGGTGTTGAACATTTTTTCATGTGTCTGTTAGCCATCTGGATGTCTTCTTTGGAAAAGGGTCTGTTCATGTCTTTTCTTCACTTGATTATTTGTCTTTTGGGTGTTGAGTTTGATAAGTTCTTTATAGATTTTGAATACTAACCCTTCATCTGATATGTCGTTTGCAAATATCTTCTCCCATTCCATCAGTTGCCTTTTAGTTTTGCTGATTGTTTCCTTCGCTATGCAGGAGCTTTTTATTTTGATGAGGTCCCAATAGTTCATTTTTGCTTTTGTTTCCCTTGTCTCCAGAGACATGTTGAGTAAGAGTTGCTGTGGCCAAGGTCAAAGAGGTTTTTGCCTGCTTTTTCCTCTAGGATTTTGATGGCTTCCTGTCTTACGTTTAGGTCTTCATTCATTTTGAATTTATTTTTGTGTATGGTGTTAAGAATGTAGAACAGTAAATTTTGTATGAAATAAGAATAAGTTCATAGCATCCCACACATGTATCTTGTGCCAAGTTAATTTTAGGAATCTCTCTACTTCCTGCATATAATTGTCAGTCAACATTTGGCTGATATTTTACTTTTTATCAGTTATATTATAAAGACAGTAGGTTTTAATTTTTTACAAATAACCAGTAAAAATGCTGAACATGTTTTCAAATTATACTTGCCACTTTCCATTTCTCTCTTGATGTTCCAGGCCTGCCCCTGCCTGGACAGCCTCTGATCTATCTCAAGCCAAAGGTTTATTTTTTGAGTCCCTCAAATAGATTGACAGTGATCCAAGACCACTCTTCTGTAGTCCCGTGAGCATCAGAGGCTATGGGAGAAGTGTGTTTCTCAGTTATCTTTATGTGAGTTTCCTCATTGCTTCTTGAGTGACAATTTTCCTGGAATTTCCACTGCCCACACTGCTGTCACCGGTCCCCTTAGCAGCCATAGCCTTCATACTGTTCTCTGGGCTTGGCCTCTGTTCTTTCCTTTATAAACCCCTCCTTTTTCATACATCCAGTTCTTCTTCTCCCAATAACCAACCAACTGGGAAAGCTAACAACTCTCTCATATTTGAAATACTGGGGGAAATATTATGTTTCTTAATCGCCACTTTGGTTAATGATGCATATTTAAGGTATTTATAGAACCAGTATAGCAAGACAGTTTATTCCATAGGTCTCTAAGAAAGAGTAATATTAGTAAATCATTTATCAAAATGCAGGTCCCTTTGTCTTCATTCTTTTTTTTTTAATGTTTATTTATTTTTGAGAGAGAGAGACCGACCAAGCACGAGTGGGGAAGAGGTAGAGAGAGAGGAACACACAGAATCTGAAGCAGGCTCCAGGCTCTGAGCTGTCAGCACAGAGTCCAATGTGGGACTCGAACCCACAGACTACGAGATCATGACCTGAGCCAAAGTCGGATTTTAACTGACTGAGCCACCCAGGTGCCTCATTTCCTTTTAATTTTTGTTTATTTCTGAAAGAGAGAGAGAGAGAAAGAGAGAAACCGAGCACAAGCGGGAGAACAGCAGAGAGAGAGGATCCTTGTTTTCATTCTTTATCAGGACTGTCCAAGTTATGAGTTTTACCAATTATTTCTTCGCTTCCTTACTTGGCATAGGAAAAGAAGGGCCCTTTTGTTGACAGCATGCCCTCAGTATTTTATAAAACATAGTCATGATACCATCATGCTCTTCTGAAAAATATTATATATTTCATTGCTTAGATATAACAGTAAAATAATTTTGATAATAAAATTTAAAGAAGTAATGAGCATTAAAAGGATATAATTTTACATTTTCGGGAAGAAGTCTTTATGTTCACTTACATAAATGGAATTTGCATTAGAGATATTTGTGTTCTGTATTCAGAAAACGTGGGCAAAAAATAACAGCATCATGACTATACATGCCAGTTTGCCTGCTGTATTTTTGAAATGGGCTTATTGTCCTGGTGTTATTATTAAGAGTGACTCTTTTCAGTTTCAAAAGTGTTCTGGTTTTGGTGTTAATTATATAGCTGCTCTCTTATGGGAGATGTGCATCATATTATAAATTATAAAAGTGATTATAAAAATGATATGTTGGGGGGGGCACCTGGGTGGCCCAGTCAGTTAAGTGTCCAGCTCTTGATTTTGGCTCAGGTCATGATCTCGCAGTTTGTGGGTTTGAGCCCTGTGTCAGGGTCTGTGCTGACAAGCATGGAGGCTGCTTGGGATTTTCTCTCTCCCTCCCTCTCTGCCCCTCCCTGCTCGTGCTGTATCTCAAAAATAAATAAACATTTAAAAATAAATAAATAAAATGATATGTTGGTTATTGATTAAACAGAGTGTAGACTCAAAGCAGCTTCCTCAAGACCCAGTTGAGCATCGCATCATGCATCTGTCTGGTATTAAGCATGCCACAGGTTAAGCCATTTACTGTGATGACATGCCTACAGTGGACCAGGAACTTTTCTTGATTTTTGTAACAAGTTTAAGAGCTCATGCTAAGATTGTGTAAGTGCTAAAATTCCTAATAGGCATTAATGATTGCCTTTTCGTCTAAGTCATATTAGTGGTAAGTAATGGTACAAAGAGGATTGGCTGTTTGTTGGCGATATCCAATGCAGATTAGAGGGGAACTTAGATCAAAATGTAGGATTTACTACAATTTGTCCTTCCATATACAGTTGACCCTTGAACCACACAGGTTTGAACTGAGCAGGTCCACTTACATGCGGATTTTTTTTGTACCAGGACTATAAAAACGTTTTCTTTTCTTTATCTTACTTTATTGTAAAAATATAGTATATAATACATATTACATACAAATATGTGTTAATCCACTGTTGATGTTATCAGTCAGGCTTCTGGTCAACAGTAGGCCCTTAGTAGGTAAATTTTAGAAGAGTCGAAAGTTATATGCAAATTTTCAGTGGTGTAGGGGGTCAGTTCTCCTAACTCCTTCATTGCTCAAGGGTCAACTTCATTCAAGTTCAAGTAATAGCTTCATTATCCCAGGAATTTTTTTCCCAGTTGTCTAGTAGAGAACTATTGGAGCAGCCCCTAGATGTATCTTACCACTCGAATATCTTATTCTCCAATTAAACATGTTCTCCATGGACTTCATGCTAGGGGGCTTCTCTGAGGACCTGCTTTGTGTGTTCTCATGTAGGTCTGTTGATCTGTCAGAAGCTCACAGCCTTCCAGGCATGGTAGACATTGTGACTGAGGAACATGGTGGTGTAAACACTTTCTGCCTTTTAATTCAACATGAGAAACTTCTGATGACAGAAGAGGTACTGCATTTTGCTTTCTCTTTCAAAAATAATTTCCTCAGTTAATGGCATTGCACATTTTCTTAAAGATGGCATCAAATTTGGTACATTATAAAAGATGCCAATAATTCCTCAAAACACTGTATTCTAATGGTGAATGAATTCAAATATATTCATTTTCCATATAAGTCAAGAAGTTGACTAGTTGTATAAAAGATACTTATTGTTTTCTATTTTCTAGTAGTAAAATAGAGTGCTAACAAATATGAAAGGGTAAATGAGGAGAGAATAACTTTTATTTGCTAATCTCTCCCTTAAAAATTCCCCACCATTGCCCTAATCTCAATGCATCCAAAATTCAAGCTCAAGTGATATGTCCACCATGAAGCCTTTTTCTTATCCTTTAATACAGTTCTGTCTCCCTCTCAGAACTCAGTGTGACTCATTCATTTATACTGACATGAATTCAACAGACATTTTTTTTTCTCATTCTTTTTATTTTTTTTATTATTTTTTTATTAATATATGAAATTTATTGTCAAATTGGTTTCCATACAACACCCAGTGCTCATCCCAAAAGGTGCCCTCCTCAATACCCATCCCCCACCCTCCCCTCCCTCCCACCCCCCATCAACCCTCAGTTTGTTCTCAGTTTTTAACAGTCTCTTATGCTTTGGCTCTCTCCCACTCTAACCTCTTTTTTTTTTTTTTTTCCTTCCCCTCCCCCATGGGTTTCTGTTAAGTTTCTCAGGATCCACATAAGAGTGAAACCATATGGTATCTGTCTTTCTCTGTATGGCTTATTTCACTTAGCATCACACTCTCCAGTTCCATCCACGTTGCTACAAAAGGCCATATTTCGTTCTTTCTCATTGCCACGTAGTATTCCATTGTGTATATAAACCACAATTTCTTTATCCATTCATAAGTTGATGGACATTTAGGCTCTTTCCATAATTTGGCTATTGTTGAGAGTGCTGCTATAAACATTGGGGTACAAGTGCCCCTATGCATCAGTAGTCCTGTATCCCTTGGATAAATTCCTAGCAGTGCTATTGCTGGGTCATAGGGTAGGTCTATTTTTAATTTTCTGAGGAACCTCCACACTGCTTTCCAGAGCGGCTGCACCAATTTGCATTCCCACCAACAGTGCAAGAGGGTTCCCGTTTCTCCACATCCTCTCCAGCATCTATAGTCTCCTGATTTGTTCATTTTGGCCACTCTGACTGGCGTGAGGTGATATCTGAGTGTGGTTTTGATTTGTATTTCCCTGATAAGGAGCGACGTTGAACATCTTTTCATGTGCCTTCAACAGACATTTTTAAATGAGCACCTAATATGGCTGGCCACCATAGCTGAGCAAGACCCATATGGTCTGTAAGCTTATAGAGCTTAAAGACAATAGGAAAAGGCAAAGTGGACCTTTAATGTGCTTCCTACTTTGTATTAAGTTTATTTATTTATTTCTTTGTCTTATGTGTTTCCCCTACCTAGTAAAAGTCCTTGAGTGAGACCCCATGTCTGATTCATCTGTATATTCCACACATTGCTTCCCATGTAGCAAGGTGGAGGGACAATGATAGCACTGTTGCCATTTGAAAGTTTCAGATGATTCAAAATGATTTGGCTGTTATATCTTAGGTTTTCAGAAAATGCAGCAAGGGCAGTGTTCAGTAGGTTTTCTGCCGAACTCAGATTTCTCAGTTTAATGTTTACCCAAAAGAGCTTCATCATTTGACATAGTCCCTACCTCTGTCTCTTGCTGGCTGATTTAGTTGATAAAAATGAAAGTTTGATGACTATGAAGTCAAGGTTGAAATTCTCCCAAAGCAGGGCTATGTGGGACTGGCAGAAGACAATGGGAATTATGGCCTTTGCAAAATGTTAATTAAACAAGCAAAACCATTCTGAGATGCACCATAGGACTTCGTCTGTGTGGTGTGGGTATGTTGATTATGAGCATCACAAAGACATGTCTGTGTGCCAGGTCACAGAGGCAAAGCTAGGCATCTGTGCAGAGTGGAGAACATTGTGAATGCCTTTGTAAGTTTATTTTTTTTTTAATTTTTTAAATGTTTACTTATTTTGAGAGAGAAAGAGACAGAGCATGAGCAGGAGAGGGGCAGAGAGAGAGAGAGAGGGAGACATAGAATCTGAAGCAGGCTCCAGGCACTGAGCTGTCAGCACAGAGCCCGACCAACCATGAGATCATGACCTGAGCCAAAGTTGGATGCTTAACTGACTGAGCCACCCAGGCGCCCCACCTTTGTTAGTTTAATTTTTTTTTTAACTTTTTAAAAATGTTTATTTTTGAGAGAGAGACAGAATGCGAGTGGGTTAGGGGCAGAGAGAGAGGGAGGCACAGAAGCAGAAGCAGGCTCCAGGCTCTGAGCTGTCAGCACAGAGTCCGATGCAGGGCTCGAACCCACGAGCTGTGAGATCATGACCTGAGCCAAAGTCGGATGTGCAACCGACTGAGCCACCCAGGTGCCCCAGTTTAATTCTTTTTTTAATTATGCCTTTAAAAAAATCTTTTCATTATAGAATTTTAAACATATATAAAAATAGACAGTAGTACAATGAGTCCCCATAGACCTATCATCCAGCCTCAACAATTGTCAATATTTTGCCATTCTTGCTTCATGTATCTCCCTACTGTCCCCGCCCACCCACATCCAGCAAACACACACGTGTGTGTGTGTAAATGCACATGCACACTAGATTTCACTTTTTTAACTATAATTTTTTCTAAAGACAAAACTACTGTGTGCTCATTGTAGAAAAGATTTAATAGTTTAAAGTTAATTTTAAAATGAATGATTAAATTTGAATTGTGGTCATGGTATGAGGTGAGAGAGAACTGAACAGTCGTGGTGAATTCTTCTGGTTCTATTGCGCCTTTCTGGAGCCTTATTTTTTTCCCATCAACTTTCTGCCCTGATCTCTGTTTGAACCCCCCACCTGCAGGTACAATAATGAAGGGGATGCTCTGTGCTTGATTATGTCTTGACTCCTACAGGCTCAGTCTCTTCCTGACAAGCCTGTGCTACACCAAGGTTTGGGGCAGAGATTTGCTCACCAAGAGTGTTGTACTTTCATTCTCTCCCTCCCTTGTCTCTGATGAGATGGGCCGTGACCTTCTGGTCCTCCCTGTTCATGAAGGGTGGCCCTGATCATGGTGGCAGCCATAGGTCAAGGTGTGTGACTGGCTCTCCTAGGCCAGCTGGCCCTCAGCAGCCCCACAGGTTGGCTTAGAGCCTGAGTCTGCTGTATGACAGCCATTGATGCCCCTCGTCAGCCCCTTCTGCCAGTGATGCAGCCCAAAAACCTGAATATGACTGGTGCCTGGGTGTTGGTTCCCAGATGGTCCCCATACAGGGCAGAAAAGAAACCAGTGGAAGAGGCAGGCCACTCCAGATTGATAGGTAGTGGTTTTAATAAGCAAGGGAACTTAATGGGCTTGTCTTGGGCAGCCACAAGTCTGGTAGATGTCTGCACCCATCTGCCAGAGTCTTAAAAGTTTGTAGGTATTGATGCCTTAACTGGGTTCAGTCACATGTGCCATCCAGATGGTCTATACCACACCTCACTCTCCTAAGGCTCCATCCTTGAAACAATTCCTAGTGTGGAAACTACTTTCCAAGGACAGGGAAAGAGTGAGGAGCCTCCATTTTCCTGGGTCAAGTGCAAGGATCAACTGGTGGTCACATCCTGTCAGTGACATCCTCCAACACTGGGGTCAGCAGGCCAACTCTGACAAATGCATTTTCTTGCTGAAGCCTTTGTTAAATGCTGCACTGCACATGTGAAGGGTTATTCGTTGTGTGTCTGGCTCTGTGCTAGGCAGGAGGAGGAAAATGAACGAAAGGAGAGGACCTGGTGCCTGTGCTCCCTGTTGTAGGTGTTCTGTGTCGGTCAGCTTGTCTGTGCCGTGGTCGCAGATTCAGAAGTTCAGGCAAAGTGAGCGGCCAAGTGAGTGAAGATTGTCTACCAATATTTGGAATCACTGATCCTGACAATCGAGGTAATGAGTTCAGGGGTAGTGCCAGAAGAGCACATTTCAGTGGGGTTGGCTACAGTAACAGGAAAGAAAATCCGACTCATAGTGGTGTCCAAAACACAGGGGCTTTATTGGCTCCGGACTGAATCAGTGTCAGCAAAGAACCTGATTTTGTGCCTTTCCTCTCTGCTGCCCACAGTCCAGGCCTTATCCCTGTGGTCACAGGATGGCAGCCAGGTGCTTCCCGTCCTTGTCCAGGGAGCAAGAGAGAGCACCATTGTCCCAGTGTTCCATGTACAAGTCCTGAGATCCAGCCTTATCAGGCCACTTAGGTCACATGTCCATCTCTGAATGAATGATTGGTCAGAGGAATGGAGGACCTGTTGGTTACTGCTGGGGGTTAGATTTACTTGAAGTGCAAGGGCTGCAGGGGGAGCGATGAAGATGGAAACAGAAATCTGATCCCTGAAGGGGGCAGCTGAGAGGAATGCTGCCTGGGAAGCCAGCATTCAAGACAGTGGACATGCCTTGTGTCCCTGAGTTCACCTTCACCCCAACTCTCTCAGGTGTGTGCAGGAATCAGCAAGATGCTCTGCAAAGCAAATAGTGGAGACACTATTTTTAAATTCTTTAGTGCATATCTTAAATGAGTATTGAGGAATAATAGATCCTATGATGCCTGCAGGTATTTTGGCAACTTAAACAAATTGGAGTATTGCATTTTCTATCCTGTTTTTTAGAAAGGAGTTAGAAATTTACAAAGATTGTAAGACTCACCTCCATGAAATGATAAGGTGTTCTTCTGCATCCATTTCATTGGTTCTTATAATTTACTAAATAATGAAAGCATGCAAGTAGGGAAGGCAGCATGAATAGATTAGATTCAGCTCAGACAGATGCATGGATGTGGAAATACATTATCTTTACAACAGAATGAATCAGTTATTCTCTAGGTGACTAGGATGCCCTGTGGCAGAGAAAGAGAAACTGATGTGGCTGAGATTAGTGTTTCCAGAAGAACTTGGCTTTGTGTGTGTGTTTCCTGTCATGCTGCTTTACTCCTAGGAACATACAGTCTGTTTCGGGACAATGTGTTCAGTGTTTTAAAATTAAAATAAGGGGCACTTAGGTGGCTCAGTCGGTTAAGCATCTGACTCTTGATTTCCGCTCAGGCGATGACCTCACGGTTCATGAGTTCGAGCCCCATGTTGGTGTGCTGTCAGCTCAGAGCCTGCTTGAGATATTCTCTCTCTCTCTCTCTCTCTCTCTCTCTCTCTGTCTCTCTCTCTCTCTCTCTCTGCCCCTCCCCCACTTTCTCTCTCTCTGCCCCCCCACTTGCTCTCTCTCTCTGCCCCTCCCCTGTGCGCTCTCACGTGCGCTCTCTCTCTCTCTCAAAATAAATAAGTAAATAAACTTAAAAATTTTTTTTAAATAAAATCATGTCAAGAAGACAGACATACAGAAGTTAAGTTGCAGTCAAGGAGTGATAAGGCCTCCCAGATTTTCCTGGCAGTTTCAAATTGAAACATTCTCTTCCCTTCTTAGTCTGGTGTTGACTGCTGTGCTTGCCTCCTTTATATATATATATATATATACGTACGTATATACGTACGTATATATGTATATACATATATACATATATACGTACGTATATACATATATGTGTATACACACACACACACACACAGACACACACACACTTATTCCCCAGCACTTGGTTTAGAGTCACTTCTGAATAAGAAATTATTTCTTGGGGTACCTGGGTGGCTCAGTTAGTTAAGTGTCCAACTTCAGCTCAGGTCATGATTTCATGGTTGGTGGGTTGGAGCCCCACGTCAGGCTCTGTGCTGACAGCTCAGAGCCTGGAGCCTCCTTCAGATTCTGTGTCTCCCTCTCTCTCTGCCCCTCCCCCACTTGCACTGTGTCTCTCTCTCTCAAAAATAAGAAAAATTAAAAAAATTTTTTAAAGAAATTACTTCTTAATTACTTCTTAATAAGAGATTATTTACATGATGTTTCATCAAAATTTTGTTGATAATCCTTTGCCCAGTTACCAGTAGCTAAATATCTTCCCTTCCCTGTCCCCACCTTCCAGCCAAATAAAGTTCCAAACAAGAAGATACCTCTCTCCCTGCCCTCCCTCACTCCAACTGGCAGATCCCCAGTTGTTTGCCAGAGAATACCAGCATCAAACACCAAACTCTGACACTGTGAAGAAGAGCTGCCTCATGTTTTTATCAGAGGTCAAGCTCTCCGAGGTCAATTAACTGGATCAGAGTGGATTTAATCAAAATATTTAGTGGGAAATATTCCCAGCTCCCTATATATCATACTTCCTTTTTATCATTTTTTTTTTTGACAAGAACAATTTCTGAAATTGTCTCAAAGTTGCTCAAAGAGTAAGCAGCAAGCAAAGTGGAAAAAAATTAAACTTAAAAAAAAATAGGATTTATAAAACTTCTGTTTTCAACCTGGAATATCTGAATCTTAGATAAATAAGAAAATCATATAAATTCATTATAGAAGGAAGTGTGGTATCAATCTAAATTAGATAAAAGTAAATATATCTCTGTCTCTAACACTGAGGTTTGACCAAGCTTATGCTTTTTAGAGGGTTTAATAGTTTTAATGGGAAAACTCCATCAAAACTCTTGGCTTAAGGGGTCAGGCTGATGACCATGGTGAAAAAAAAATATGCTCCCACCCAGAATCTCCTATCAATCATCATGATCAACAACATGACCATAGCTAACACTTCTACAGAGTTCACTATGGGTTATACAGGTCAAAGCAGGTTTTATACATTAACTCACTAAATGCTCACCACAGTCCTATGAGGAAAAACTATTATCCTCATTCTGATGAGGAAATGAGAAGACAGGTCATACAGATGGTCACGTAGCCAGACAGTACTAGAAGCAATCAACAAACCCTCTATGGAAGAACCCGGGTCCCATGGTGGTAAAAACAAATGAACCCACTTTTGAATGGAGGAAATGACAGGATCACAGTACAGCAGCCCTCCAGGGTATGTTGCTAGGTCTAAACATCTGCTAGTGGCCAGGGAGAAACAGAGTTAGGATAATTCCCAACTGCGAGCAGGCTGGAATTTCATGGATGGACAATAATCCATGCTAGATAATGTTGGCAGGAGCTGGCATGTCACATTTGCCAGTGGACACAGGGATTACAGCAAAGTAAACTCCTGGAATAGATAAGAAAACAAGTCTAGATTATTATAGCTACATTCCTGATTATGTGTACCCACCACTGTTCCCCTTCACTGGGCACCCAGTGGAAGCCAATGGGAGTCCATGTATAAGTGGATCGGCGGTACTTAGTCTGAGCTTGTAATGGAATCTCACTTCCAGGGCTGGAGATCCCAGGTGCTCTACTGCCCTGTGCAAGTGCTGTGTTATCCCCCAAAACAGGAGTGTGGGGCTGGCAGGCAGATCCGCCATGATCCTTATCACTGGATGTCTTCAGCTAGCACTTATTGAGCACTTATTATATGCCACGTAAGCTCTTTACATGCTTCATTTCATTTTATCCACACCACAACTGTTGGAGCTGTGTGCCCAAGTATATCTCCATTTTACAGATGAGGCTCAGAGAGAAGAAATAATAGGCCCACAGTCAAATAGGTAGTAAATGGAAGGGCCCCTGGGTGGCTCAGTTAGTTAAGTATCCAACTTCGCCTCAGGTCATGGTCTTGGCAGTTCATGAGTTTGAGCCTCATGTTGGGCTCTGTGCTGACAGCTCAGAGCCTGGAGCCTGCTAAGGATTCTGTGTCTCCCTCTCTCTCTGCGCCTCCCCTGCTCACACTCTGTCTCTCTCTCTCTCTTTCTCTCATTCACTCAAAAATAAACATTAAAAAATTTTTCGAAAACAGGTAGTAAATGGAGAAAATGGACGTAATTCTGACTGGGTCCAAAGTCCACTCTCTAAACCCATGTGCTGTGTGGCCCTGGATGCATAAAATGGGTTGCAGAATGAATGGTACAGTCTTTCTGGAAAATATTATTTCCATTTTGGGACCACCTTTTGTGCTGGGGTTTTTTTCTGAACATGCTCTGTTTCTTTTGTCTCGATGGGCACACTTGTATTTATTCTGTGAGCAGTCACTCTGAAGGCTGGCTCTTAACTCAGGTCACTAGGATCATACTGAGTGAAAATGCATGGGATTCCAGAGCAGGAGAAATGCTGCCCCAACTCAGGCGATGCCCCACCAGGGGTGGCTGCTGCCACAGGGCTGGATCTCTTGCCCAGGGAGCCTCACTTTTCTGCTCTTTCCAGGAACTCCAGAAAGGAAACTGGAAAAGTTGATGAAGCATTTAGAGTGGTTGATAAAATTCTAGAAGCTAAAGCTATCTGAAAAAAGTGATGAGACGGGAAGCAGCCCTGGAAGCTTTCTAAACATGGCTAGTTTCTTGCTACTTTTACCTTTTAGAAACCATATAGAAATCAGCATAGGTGGATGTTGCTCCTCAGGAACAGGCATTTCCCTCTGTCTCGTGTGTGTGTGTGTGTGTGTGTGTGTGTGTGTGTGTGTGTAGAGCACAGCAGGGAGGCAAAGTGGGAGGCACGACCCCCTATACTGTGCACTGACTGCCTGCCTTGTCATGGCTCCAGTTGTTCCAGGATGTTGTCTCTTTTTCTGTTCACGACCACCCTGCAGATTGGAAAACTGAGGCTCAGAGTGCTTATGGAGCATGAACACAGCCATACAGCAGCTGCTAAGTGACAAAGCTGGTCATCAAATTGATGCTTTTCTTAGGATTTCCAAAGCCTGTGTTTCTTTCTCTTCCATCCTTTCTCTCTCTGACTTCTCTCCATTCCTTCCAGAATTCCTTCCTTCCTTTAGGTATATATGTAATTCAAATGAAATTTCCCTCTTACAAAATAGTTGATTTGAATTTTCCAGTAATCTATTTTGAAATAATTTAAAATTTACAGAAAGGTTGCAGAAACATTAAGAAACCCCCAGTTATTCTTTATCCAGATTTACCAGTTATTAACACTTTACTACACTTTTCTTTATCATTCTCTCTCTTTCTGTACACACACACATTTTTTCCAAGTCATTTGAGAGTAAGTTACGTGCTTGTTTATACCTAAATACCTAAAGCATGTATTTCCTAAGAGTAAGAATATATCTTACATAAACAGTTATCAAAATCAGAACATTAACATCAACACAATACTATTAGTTAATCAACAGACCTTATTCAAATTTTGCCACTTGTCTCAGTCATGTCCTTTATAGCAAAAAAATAAATGTACCATCGGTCTTAAATAACACATATTTTCCCCACTATGCTCTGCTATCATCCATGCTAGAAAGCATCCTTAACGCCTGCCATGCAGGATTTGACTTACAGAGATGTGTTGCTGGGTAGGTATGGGCTTTCTGTGCCACATCTCAGGGCAGAGAAGAACTCATTTAGCATTGTCTGTCTTTAAGTGAATTCCCAGGATATAGGCCTCTAGTGCGTGTTTGGAACTACTATCTCATAATTTTTCTCTCCAGCCCTGATCCCAAGTTCACGAGGAGTCCTAAGACTAACCATCCCTGAGTGTATAGCCAGAGCTCTGTCAGCTGTAATCAGTCCAACCACTTGAGGTCAAAGCCCATCATGTTTCTTAATTCCATAGCTGTATTAAACCTGAACATGGTCACAGGCTGCCTGGATAATGTCACCTGGAAGCTATAGAAAAGACCCCTTGCACCATCACCCAGCCTTATTAGCTGTGTGACTCGGCAAAGCCCATCTCCTTGCTTTAAAATTATATATAAATAAAATAATACTGATCTCAAAGATCCATTGTGAAGATTCTAAGACATAACACAAGCATGCTTGGCATAGAGCTTAGCACGTAATATGAGATCCATAACTGTAAGGGGTAATTACTACTAGGTTTAGATGTTTTTATCATTCTCCAGACAGTGTTGTCTGCTACAGAACTAACACACTGGCAGGCACCCCCAGTGTTTCCCAGTATGAGACATTTATGGGACCTGCCTGGAGATTTCTGTGCCCCCTTTATGGAATTCTGGAGTTGGAGGGTTCAGGGTAGCACAGGAATGTCTTTTGACAAGTTTTCATAGTGCTCCAGGTGATGCTTAGGGTCAGTAAAATGTGGCAAACACTTGAAGGATAGGTCTGCTTTTTGGGAGAAGGGGAGAAAGCATCTTTAGCATAAAGTGATGATGGTGTGAGCATCTTGGAAGTATCTGTGTTTAAGAGGGTTCCTCCCTTTGTGCCATTGTATGTTCTTGCCTCCATTCCTGCCATATGTGTTTTTGGGTGAATTCAATTATTGTTCTTTCCCTTGACATCTTTAACTATTTTATTCAGTTAAGTAATATATTCAGTCCGTCTTTTACTTGAATTTTAATTTGTATCCTACCCCTTACCCTATTTATAAATATAAAAGTGATACAGGATGCTTTAAAAGGAATATTTATACTACTTTTAAGTATTCGTCTTCTTAACTCAGTAGTTAGAGGTATTTTTTTTCTTACTATGCAGTTGTCATTTGGATTAAGAATTTTTGGCCACTAGGGGCGCCTGGGTGGCTCAGTCGGGTAAGCGTGGGACTTCAGCTCAGGTCATGATCTCATGGTCTGTGGGTTTGTGTTCAAGTTCCGCATCAGGCTTTGTGCTGACAGTTCAGAGCCTGGAGCCTGCTTCAGATTCTGTGTCTCCCTCTCTCTGCCTCTCCCCCACTCATGGTCTGTCTCTCTCCATCTCTTAAAAATGAATAAAGGTTAAAAAAAAGTTAAAGAATTTTTGGCCATGTATTTCAATGAGTGGTAACTGGAGGTAATAGTTGTAACAGCACTTTTTTTTGCTCTCAAACAAATATTTAAAAGATAAAATATGTGGAACACTATATCAGGTCTTTGTTCTTGAAGGGAGTGATATTATTGTTTTTTTTCCACTGTTAAAAAATATGTCGACCCTTCCTAACCCTGATGTCACAGCACTTGAGGGGCATTAAAAACCCCCATTCATAAAGAGACAGCTGAGGCTGGGAGGCAGGTGACTGAGCAGGTATCAAACTGATCTAATTTCCCAGCTCTGAAGTTAACATCCCTCTCTACAGGATGCCACTTCTTATTTCCCTCTAAAATTCCATTAGCTGGGATGGGCTTTCCACTGGAGAGCACAGAAGACAATCTGTACAATAGGATTTGCAAGAGATCTGGGAGCTCTGAAACCTAGATTATCTTCCCTACATCCTGTCCTACTGGGCATAATACAGATAGACTCCTTCATATCCAAATGGCTTTTCAGTCTTTAAGGGCCTCTTATTAAAATGGAAATATTCCTGGAGGAATCCCTCCTAAACCCATAGTGGGATAACATTTTATGTTGGGGATTAGTTGATCAAATTAGTTGAGAAAAACACCTAGGGAGGCAGAGAGGGAGGGCACCATGGGAGGAGGGCTGCAGGGTGAGTGGTGAATGTAACAGTATTCTAAAACTTTTCTGCTTTACAGGTGTAGCAGAAACAGCTCTGTCCAATACTTTTTAGTTTTTATTTTTTTAACGTTTATTTTATTTTTGAGAGAGCGAAACGGAGAGCGCGCACATGAGAGAGAGAGTGTATGAGCACGAGTGTACAAGCGGGAGGGAGAGAGAGAGAAAGAAACAGAGGATCTGAAGCAGGCTCCATGCTGACAGCAGAGCGCGATGAGGGGCTTGAACTCTCAAACTGCAAGATCATGACCTGAGCCAAAGTCAGACGTTTAACCAAATGAGCCACCCAGGCACCCCTAGCTTTTTATTTTTTAAGTGAAGTAGGTATTCAACAAAACAAATTCTGAGTGGATAGGTCAGGACTCTAATATTGCAAGAATTTGAGCCCACTGACTGGATTTTTCAATGTACAGTCTTTGATAAAAGCTTTAATAAAATTGAGATTTGAGTTTTTGACGTTTTAATCTTTATGTTTTATAAATAAAACATAATCTCATTTTTCTATATTTTTTCTTTACTTAGATTTGGGGTAAAATAGGAAATCCAGACTCCAATACAAAAGATTTCCTTGGGAATCTCCCTTAAACAATTTGCAAATCACTGTTATTAGATAAATTTTTAATTTGTTAAAGTTCTGCCTTCTACCTAACATAACGGCTAGTCATTAATATATTCTGGTTTTTTCTCTGTTTAATTTTTTTCTCCCATCTTCCAATTTGATATATCTGATCTTTTTGTCTAGTTTTCTTGGTGGTAGTTCTAGGTGTAAATTTTACGTACACATATGTATATATGAAACATTATATCTGGCAGCAACAGTTTATCAGTTTACATCTAAAAATCTTAACATTTCATAACATCATTTTACTCTCATTTATAATAGTCTTAAGAAATTTCCTCTTTATCCATTGAGTACCACATAAAGCAAGGTTATAATTTTGCTTCAAATGCAATTTATAAAATTCAAGAGGAGAAGAAAGCTAATTGTGTTTACCTGTATTTGTTGTCTTTCCATTGTTCTCCCTCCTTCCTGATGTTCCAAGATTCCTTAAAAAAAAAAAATCACTTCTTGGGGCACCTGGGTGGCTCAGTCAGTTAAGTGTCCAACTTCAGCTCAGGTCTTATCTCACCATTTGTGAGTTCGAGCCCTACATTGGGCTCTGTGCTGACAGCTCAGAACCTGGAGCCTGCTTCAGATTCTGTGTCTCCCTCTCTCTCTGTCCCTCCCCCACTCTCACTCTGTGTCTCTCTCTCTCAAAAATAAATAAACATTAACAAATTTTTTTAAATCATTTTTGTCTGTTTCAAAAACTGTTCTTAGCCGTTATTAGGACATGTCTGTTTAAGACAAATTAATTTTCCTTCATCTAAGAATGTCTTGATTTCTTTTTCATTCTTGAACAATATTTTCACTAGGTATAGATTTCTGAGTTTACAGGTCTTTTAGCAGTTGAAGAAAGATGTACCATTTCCACTGGCCTCCATGGTCTCTAATGAGAAATCTGCCTTTTGAAGTATTTTCTCCTATAGATAAGATACTGTTTTTCTCTGTCTGCTTTCAAGATATTTTCTTGTTTTTACTTTTCAGAAGTTTGACTCTGATGTATCTCAGCATGGATTTCTTTGGATTTATCATATTTTAAAATATTCGCTCAGCTTCTTGAATCTATAGGTTTGTGCCTTTTGCCAAGTTTAGGACATTTTCAACTATTATTTCTTCAAATATTTGACGTCAGTGACCCAAATGTTCAATCTTTTATTATAGTTATACATGTTCCTGAAGCTCTGCTCATTATAGTTTCAGTCTGTTTTCTTTCTGATGTTCAGGGTAGGCAGTTTCTTGTATTCTATATTCTTGGTCACCGATTATTTGCTCTGTTGTTTCTATTCTGTTGTTGAGCTTTTCCATTGAGCCTCCTAAATTTGGGTTGTTGTATTTCTTAGCTCTAAAATTTCCATTTGGCCCTTTTTATATCTTCTCTTTGCTGAAATTTTCCATTTTCCCATTTGTTTTAAGTGTTTATGTAAATGCTCACTGAAGCATTTTCATTACGACTGCTTTAAAATCCTTGTCAGATTATTCTAACATCTGTGTCATCTCAGTGTTGGCATCACTTGATTGTCTTTTCTCATTCAAGTTGAGTTCTTGGTATAATAAATGATTTTCAATTGTATTCTGGACACTTGAGTATTATGTTGTAAGACTCTGGATCTTATGTGAATCTTCTATTTTACAGAACACCTCTGACCCTGTGTTGGTAGGAAAAAGGGGGTTGCCCTGTTATTGCTGGGTGAAGGGTGGAAGTCCTGATTCCTCATATGGTCTCCACCAACACCACCACAGCACAGGGTTTGGGGCATCCCATTACAGCCTGACAAGGGTGGATGTCTAGATTTTGCATTCAACTTTTTCAGATAGGGATGGGGTCACGGTTTTTTTTTTTTTTTTTTTCTGTAGTGTTTTGCTAGAGTAGAATGGTTATTATATAAAAGTTTTCTTGCTAGGTTTCCCATCTCTTGGTCCTTTGGCTGGAGAAAGTAGGCTTTTCTTGGGGCTTTTCTTTCTGTCATTTCATATTGAAATTTTGGGATTGCTGGCTTCTCTGGCACCAACTCTGTGATATATGAAGCAAACAACAACAACAAAGAACATGAACTCACTGAACTCACCATGTGTCTTTCCTTGGGTCCCAGAGTTCCTAAGGGTCTGCCTTCTTCTCTCTACATTTTAGAGTCTTCTTCTCTATTTCTTTTATATATAAATAAAGAAGGCTGTTAGCTGTACTTAGGACAAAGAACCAAGAGAAGTGCATCTAGTCCATCTCATCTTGGACCAGAAATCTCCTTGCCATCACATTTTGACTGACTCTAGAATGTCACACACCTTTTTCTAGGGCTCTGTGACCTGCCGTATTGGCAGACCTAACAGATACCCTTATAGAACCGTACTTAAAATCTGCAGATATAATGAAGCTAAGTGTTTGTTTATGACCCTTAACTGTGTAGCCTGCTGTTTCTCCATAATGGAATAACAACTAGGGAATGCTACCTGTTCTAGCTGAAAGCCTTCTTGACTGGGGTGTACTTTCCTATAACAGGTGAAATACGTATGGGACGTCAAGGACACTTTTATATGGAATCCCAAAGCATGCTTGTTGTTCCCAAAAGAGAGGATCAAGAAATTGATGTCTGTGTTTCCACAGTTTCTGAAATACATACAGGTAATAATGGGGCCGTTGTGGAAGGGATGTGGTTAAAGGTTTCTGCTGGCTAAATACACCTGAGCAATTAGAGACCCCAAAAAAGTCTTAAGGAACTGAAAGAATTTGGAATACTAACAGCCCTGTCCATTTGGGTATCAATAGCTGCATCATTTCAAA
Source organism: Panthera uncia (assembly GCF_023721935.1). NCBI lineage: Eukaryota > Metazoa > Chordata > Mammalia > Carnivora > Felidae > Panthera > Panthera uncia. The sequence goes on along the minus strand of NW_026057584.1, from coordinate 35,038,357 downwards.
GCTTTTAAGAGAGTATTATGAAAGTCTGGGCTTTTTGTTTATGGAACTGTAACTCCAGAACCAGTTATGGAGGCAGTAGGTCTCTTTTGCTATACTCTTGGCATTGGTAAGAATACAAAAGAGAAAAGAGGAAGGCCTGCCCTCTAAAGCTTATAAGTACCTAACTCACATGAAGCAGTTAGGAAATGGTATTGGACAGAATGCAACTGAGTACTAAATCATCTAAGTCAGAGTTTACACAGAAGGAAGAATTAAAAGAATAGAGTGTTTGCTGAGAGCTAGAATCATCCAGAAAGTCCATGAAGATGAAGTCTTAAGTTTGGATCTGCAGTGAGAATGAGGTTTGTCTAGATGGTGAAAAAAGAGGCCAATTCTAGGCAATTCTACACCAAAATAAAATGCCACTCACTCACTCATTCCTTCTGTAAACATGTATTGCCTGTGTCTTATATATCAGGCAGCATGCATGTAAGAAAGGAAGAATGGCATAAAGACTGCCCAAGCTGGAATAAAGGATGCATTTAGGAGTGGCTGGTTTAAGTATCAGGGTAAAAGCAAGGGGAACAAAGCAAAAGGGTTGACTTAGTAGGTCATACGCACCAGTGTTATTACCAGAGCAGGTGGGCATGTGGGAATGTGGGGAAAGAGGCCTTTTAGAAGCTAGAACATTAAGAAGGGTCAAGTGAGCCCCACTCCAGTCCTGTCTGCTCCTCACTCCCTGTGTGATATTGGGCCCATCACTTCATCCTTCTTGGCTCCTCATATACAAACATGAGTTGTTACTATTAAAAGACCTCCAAACGTTAGGATGGCAAGGTAGAGCAAGACCTGCATCCAGGGAAGACCCACTGGCCAACTTTAGCAATAATACAAATGGGAGTTGAGAAATGTGTCCAGTGGAGAAAGCAGAATGTGGGGAAAAGAACCAGGCTGAGAGAGGTTTGCAAGGGCATGAAATCTTGCTGCTTCAGGAAACCTATCCCATGCGTTTAGTAGGTAAAGGATACTTTGGGTATGGTTCATGGGGAAAATTTTCAAAAATTTATTGACACAATCAACAAAAGAAAGCCGGAGTAGCCATACTTATATCAGACAATCTAGACTTTAAAATAAATACTGTATCAAGAGCTGTAGAAGGGCATTATATCATAATCAAGGGGTCTAACCACCAAGAAGACCTAACAATTGTAAACATTTATGCGCCAAATGTGGCAGCACCCAAATATGTAAATCAATTAATCACAAACATAAAGAAACTCATCGATAGTAACACCATAATAGTAGGAGACTTCAATACCCCACTCACAGCAATGGACAGATCATCTAATCAAAAAATCAACAAGGAAACAATGGCTTTGAATGACACACTGGACCAGATGGACTTAACGGATATATTCAGAACATTTTATCCTAAAGCAGCAGAATATACATTCTTCTCCAGTGCACATGGAACCTTCTCCAGAATGGACCATATACTGGGACACAAATCAGCCCTAAGTAAGTACAAAAAGATAGAGATCATACCGTGCATATTTTCAGACCACAACGCTGTGAAACTCAAAATCAACCACAAGAAAAAATTTAGAAAGGTAACAAATACTTGGAGACTGAAGAACATCCTACTAAAGAATGAATGGGCTAACCAAGAAGTTAAAGAAGAAATTAAAAAGTATATGGAAGTCAATGAAAATGATAACACCACAACCCAAAACCTCTGGGACACAGAAAAGGCAGTCATCAGAGGAAAGTATATAGCAATCCAGGCCTTCCTAAAGAAGGAAGAAAGATCTCAGATACACAACCTAACCTTACAACTTAAGGAGCTGGAAGAAGAACAGCAAATAAAACCCAAAACCAGCAGAGGACAGGAAATAACAAAGATTAGAGCAGAAATTAATGCTATCTAAACAAACAAACAAAAAAAAAACCCCAAAAAACAGTAGAACAGATCAGAAGCTGGTTCTTTGAAAGAATTAACAAAATTGGGAAACCACTAGCCAGTTTGATCAAGAAGAAAAAGGAAAGGACCCAAATAAATAAAATCAAGAATGAAAGAGGAGAGATCACAACCAACACAGCAGAAATAAAAACAACAATAAGAGAATATTGAACAATTCTATGCCAATAAAATGGGTAATCTGGAAGAAATGGACAAATTCCTAGAAACATATACACTACCAAAACTGAAACATGAAGAAATAGAAAATTTGAACAGACCCATAACCAGTAAGGAAATCGAGTTAGTAATCAAAAATCTGCCAAAAAACAGGAGTCCAGGGCCAGATGGCTTTCCAGGGGAATTCGACCAAACATTTAAGGAAGAGTGAACACCTATTCTCTTGAAGGTGTTCCAAAAAAATAGAAATGGAAGGAAAACTTCCAAACTCTTTCTATGAAGCCAGCATTACCTTGATTCTAAAACCAGACAGAGACCCCACTAAAAAGAACTATAGACCAATTTCCCTGATGAAAATGGATGCAAAAATCCTCAACAAGATATTAGCCAACCAGCTCCAACAATACATTAAAAAAATTATTCACCACAACCAAGTGGGATTTATACCTGGGATGCAGGGCTGGTTCAATATCCACAAAACAATTAACGTGATTCATCACATCAATAAAAGAAAGGACAATAACCATCTGATCCTCCCAATAGATGCAGAGAAAGCATTTGACAAAATACAGCATCCTTTCTTGATAAAAACCCTCAAGAAAGTAGGGATAGAAGGAGCATACCTTGAGATTATAAAAGCCATATATGAATGACCCAATGCTAATCTCATCCTCCATGGGGAAAAACTGAGAGCTTTCCCCCTAAGGTCAGGAACAAGACAGGGATGTCCACTCTCACCACTGTTATTCAACATAGTATTGGAAGTCTTAGCCTCTGCAATCAGACAACACAGAGAAATAAAAGGCATCCAAATCAGCCAGGAGGAGATCAAACTTTCACTCTTCGCATGATGACATGATACTCTATATGGAAAACCCAAAAAATTCCACCAAAAACTGCTAGAATTGATTCATGAATTCAGCTAAGTTGCAGGATTATAAAATCAATGCACAGAAATCGGTTGCATTCCTATACACCAACAATGAAGCGACAGAAAGAGAAATCAAGGAATCGATCCCATTTATAATTGCACCAAAACCTGTAAAATACCTAGGAATAAATCCAACCAAAGAGGTGAAAAATCTATACACTGAAAACTATAGAAAGCTTATGAAAGAAATTGAAGACGAGACAAAAAAATGGAAAAAGATTTCATGCTCCTGGATAGGAAGAACAAATATTGTTAAAATGTCAATACTCCCCAAAGCAATCCACATATTCAATGCAATCCCTATCAAAATAACACCAGCATTCTTCACAGAGCCAGAACAAATAATCCTAAAATTTGTATGGAACCAGAAAAGACCCCAAATAGCCAAAGCAATCTTGAAAAAAAACCAAAGCAGGAGGCATCACAATCCCGGATTTCAAGCTATACTACAAAACTGTAATCATCAAGACAGTATGGTACTGGCACAAAAAGAGACACTCAGATCGATGGAACAGAATAGAGAACCCAGAAATGGACCCACAAATGTATGGCCAACTAATCTTTGACAAAGCAGGAAAGAATATCCAATGAAATAAAGACAGCCTCTTCAGCAAGTGGTGCTGGGAGAACTGGACAACGACATGCAGAAGAATGAACCTGGACCACTTTCTTACACCATACACAAAAATAAACTCAAAATGGATGAAAGACCTAACTGTAAGACAGGAAGCCATTAAAATCCTTGAGGAGAAGGCAGGCAAAAGCCTCTTTGATCTTGGCCGCAGCAACTTCTTACTCAACACGTCTCTGGAGGCAAGGGAAACAAAAGCAAAAATGAACTCACCAAAATAAAAAGCTTCTGCCCAGAGAAGGAAACAATCAGCAAAACTAAAAGGCAACTGATGGAATGGGAGAAGATATTTGCAAACGACATGTCAGATAAAGGGTTAGTATCCAAAATCTATAAAGAACTTATCAAACTCAACACCCAAAAAACAATCCAGTGAAGAAATGGGCAAAAGACACGAATAGACCCTTCTCCAAAGAAGACATCCAGATGGCCAACCAACACATGAAAAAATGCTCAACATCACTCATCATCAGGGCAATACAAATCAAAACCACAGTAATATACCACCTCACACCAGTCAGAATGGCCAACATTAACAAGTCAGGCAACAACAGATGTTGGTGAGGATGCGGAGAAAGGGGAACCCTTTCGCACTGCTGGTAGGAATGCAAGCTGGTGCAGCCACTCTTGAAAACAGTATGGAGGTTCCTCAAAAAATTAAAAATAGAACTACCCTATGACCCAGCAATTGCACTACTAGGCATTTATCCACGGGATAGAGGTGTGCTGTTTCGAAAGGACACATGCACCTCCGTGTTTATAGCGGCACTATCAACAATAGCCAAAGTATGGAAAGAGCCCAAATGTCCATGGATGGATGAATGGATAAAGAAGATGTGGGATATATATACAATGGAGTATTACTCGGCAATCAAAAAGAATGAAATCTTGCCATTTGCAGCTACGTGGATGGAACTGGAGAGTATTATGCTAAGTGAAATTAGTCAGAGAAGGACAAAAATCATATGACTTCACTTATATGAGGACTTTAAGAGACAAAACAGATGAACATAAGGGAAGGGAAACAAAAATAATATAAAAACAGGGAGGGGGACAAAACAGAAGAGACTCATAAATATGGAGAACAAACTGAGGGTTACAGGAGGGGTCGTGGGAGGGGGGATGGGCTAAATGGGTAAGGGGCACTAAGGAATCAACTCCTGAAATCATCGTTGCACTATATGCTAACTAATTTGGATGTAAATTTTTAAAAATTAAAAATAAAATGAAAAAAATTTATTGACACAAAAATATCACATTTCTATTGAAGGGACTGCTTAATATTAATGATAGATAAATACTACTGAGATCAGTTGTGGATGTATGCTTAGGTTATTGGAAATTATCCCATTATTTAGTGTAACCACACAGTTTCTGTAATGTGTACAACATTTTGGAATCAAAACATGTTAAGGCTGCCTGTCTCCCTTGCTGCAGGTGCATCAGATTAATGGGAACTGTTATCATTCACAGGACATAGTTGCTGTGACCTTGAAGCTCCCAGCTAACAAGGTTGTGTGTCATGCAAAGCGTGGTGGTGGGATGTTTGAGGGGAAGACCAATAAAACCGGCATCATGGCAGCCATCACCACATTTGCTGCCAACAAGTAAGTGGAAAAAATCTGCTAAGTAGACAAAAAATAAAAGGAAGTCATGCTGTACATTCTCAATGTTGGGGTTAAGGAGGAAGAATTTGGGTCAAGATTATTTAAAATCACAAATAATACACAAATACATACGGCTGCCAGCTTATTACAACTTTTTAATCTAATATGTCATACCAGATACTAAGAACTGAAATGAGAATCAGTTACTGAAAAGAATGAAAGCCAGAGTAAAAATACCTGAGGAATAGACAAAAACAAGTCCTAAATGGATGGTGGTTACTTGTCCTTAGCACCTGTATGTATATATAGATCAATTTAACCTTTTGAAAAAAGTTCAATCTTTTATATATGTATTATATATGCACTATATATATATACATATTTATGATCTTTTACATGTATTTCTCTATAATAGTTTGTATATTATATATGATATATATTAAATATATAAATATATGTACTTATACATATATTTTCTTGATTTAAATGAAGACTTTGCTTTTGTTATGCTTACCTTTATTTATATTACCATTTTCCTTTAAAGATCTGAAAACATTACCATAGGAAATAGTCTTTGGAGCAGGCACGTGTAGAAGTCTTAATTTCTTTGCTGAATAATATGAGTCAGTTCTTGTATCCCATGAAGCAAAAGGACCTTGATTCCCAACCTGTCCTTTCAGAGAGCACTTGGTAATCAGACATCACCCTAGTTCCTCCATTTGTTACCAGCCTATAATGTGGCTTGGGACCACTTGCCTATAGCAGATTTCCATTGTGATAACCACGGGAAGTACTCCCAAGCAAAACCCTAAAGTCTCTGGCACCCAAGACCCTCCCCCACATAAGTAATGAACGCCAGGCATTGTGCCCTGACCTAAGAGGAGGGGAGGCCACAGTGCATGCCTGAGATCAGGACAGCCTGGGTTCAGTAGTTCTATTGTTCTGTAATGTGTGTGGATGTCACTCCAGCTCTCACTGAGAGTTATATAATCCCCAGATGGTACCTGCTTGGTAAAAAGTTTACCACTCTTTCTTTTTTTCTGCTTTAGACATGGTCATGCCGTCGATTGCATTGTGGAGCGAGAAGACATGTTAATAACTGGAGGCCACCACCCTTACCTTGGAAAGTACAAAGTGAGTAGAAGAAAAGCGGGGATGGAAAATATTTATGTTATAAAGGTAACATGGCATAATTGCAAAGGGTAGCACTTGGCAAAGGGTAGCACTTGGTTAGTCTCAAAGGGGACTAACAATGAGCAAATCAACAAACCGTGCTTTTATTTAACTTCCCATTCCTTGTGCTGAATGATTACTAGCTGGTTCACATCTGCTTTGCTCAAAGATGTGCTTTGAGCTACATACTTTTCAGTACGTAAAAAAATACTAACTGGTATTGGCTGGTACAGAAGAGTAACTGGAAAATACGTAAGTATATATACATCTATGAAAGTAGATCTGATAACTGTACTACTTCCACATACTTTAAAATAGGATAATTCCCAATAGGGTTCTGTGAAATTGCAATTATTTGCCAACAGGTTCCTCATTTTTCAGGATATCAAGGGTATTTTTGTAAAATTGTCTCAGAAATTCTTAGAAAAATTTCTATAGCAGAAAATAATTATTCTTTTGCTTTCTAAGAAATAATTTAACTTGTTAGAGTGGGTTAACTGCCATAACAAACAACAAAAAATTTCTGGGGCTTAACCCTGTATTGTGTGATTTCTTCGTCAAGTAACAGCCCAGTATAATCAGTAGGGGTTACAGGGAAGAGAAGAGGAGAGGACTCTGCTCCGAAAAATCATTCAGGGACTTAAACGTAGCACCACCATCATCCCCTCAGACTGAATTGTCAAATATGGAGGTCACAGGGCTCATATGGCTATTTAAGTGTAAATTTAAATTAACTAAATTAAATAAAACAAAAAATTCAGTTCCACAGTGGCATTAGCTATATTTCAAGTGCTCAATAACTACATGTGGCCAGTGACTGCCGTATTGAACATGTAGATATAGAACATTGCTATCATCACAGAAAGTTCTATTTCATAGCACTCAGAGAGGATTCTAAGTCCTCCACTGGGTCTTCTGAAGAGGGCAGAACACAAGGGGAGAGGGAGAACTTGGACTGTTATGTGGGAGGTGTTTTAGGCACCTGGTGTGTAAGTGTGGACCTTGCTTCTATTCATGTTATTAGCCAGAACTTTGCCACCTAACTACAAGGGTAGCTGGGCAGTGTAGTCAGATTCTGTGTGCCCAGGATAAAAGACAATAGCATTTGTTGAACACAGCATCATCTCCACCACAACTGGTGTACCTACGTACATATTTTTAGGAGATAATGGATGTATTTATTTCAACTCACACTCACTCTCTATTTTGAATTTGGTGTAGTTTAACAACAATTTATTAGAGTGAACTTTGTTCTGACAGAGATTACATTTTGGAGGTTGAGGGGGAAATAAAACTTACATATATGAAGTCATTATGAAAACATACTAATCTCAGGTTAAAAGATGAGATACACATAGTAAAACTATGAGGAGAGATGAACATGAGTTACAGTATGTACAGGAGGCATCTTAGATAAGGTGAAACATAAATGGCCTTCAAGAATAGATGGGCAGAAGGGGTGCCTGGGTGGCTCAGTCAGTTAAGCATCCACCTTGGCTCATATCATGATGTTATGGTTCGTGAGTCTGAGCCCTACCCTGGGCTCTGTGCTGACAACATGGAGCCTGCTTGGGATTTTCTCTCTCTCCTCTCTCTGCCCCTTCCATGCTCACTCTCTCTCAAAATAAATAAATACACTTAAAAAATCTATTTAAAAATAATTAAAAAAGAATAGATGGGCAGAAATAAGGCATAAGGGTGATGGGAATAGCAAAAGCAAAAATGCAGAGGTGGGATAAACATAGCATGATTGATACGGGTGGCCATGAGGAGAGAGGGGGAATTAGAACACACGATGATTACTGAAAAGTAGTGGAAAATAAGATTGGTTAGGTTAAGTGATGCCAGACAGAGAGGAGCCTAGAGTTTCAAGTTGAAACTTGATCTTACAAGAAGGAGTAAGACGGTGTAGATCTTTGATCAGTCGTGTCATAACCAAACATAGGTGCATTGGGGAGGGTAATAGGATAGCACTGGGCAGGATGGCCTGGGGAGGAGAGAGGATGGAGGCAGACTGACCATCAGAAGGCAGCTGATGCGTTCAGACATGAAGTAGTTGGGGTCTGAGCTGTGATAGTAAGATATAGAAGAAGTGAGTCCAAGAGCCACTGTAGTATAAAATAAAATGGAGTTGGTGACAAACTTGGCAAAATACAGGGGAGAATAAAACCACAAACGTGACTCGGAAGTTTCTAGCAGAAAAAGCGAGGTTGGAAGGAGGAACCAATCTGGAGGAACAATGATGAGCTTGTTCATATAAATACAGAACATTTAAGTACAAATGTCTTGCACCAATATGGAACTTTATTAAATGGGCTGGTTATAGTTATAGAGGCCAAAAGCATAGTGGTGATGATAATTATGAGAAAATAATGTTTTCTAATATAGAGTGAGGACAGGAGATGATATCAATGACACCTATAATAGTAATATTAATAATTTGTATTTAGAACATTTGCTGTGTTTCAGTCACTCACCTATAATTTTTCCATGCATTACCTTATTTATTGCCATTTCACAGACAGATTCTATAGGTAGCCTAGCTAGCATCACAGGGCTAGTTAAGTGGCAGAGCCGGGACCCAAAATTAAACTGCTGGAATTCATAGACTTTGCCCTTGACTACTACTTCGGTTTGAATTTGGTTCTTTTCAACAGAAATCACAAAGTGAACTCTAATAAGTTCAGAGATATTGAAGCAGAATTCAGATAGAAAGCAGGGATATTGGACATGTAGTTTTTTTTTTTAATGTTTATTTATTTTTAAGAGAGAGAAAGAGAGAGCACATGGACAGGGGAGGGGCACAGAGACAGGGAGAGAGACAATCCCAAGCTGAAGGAGTGGAGCCTGACACAGGGCTCAAACTCACAAACCACAAGATCATGACCTGAACAGAAATCAAAAGTCGGACTCCCAGGCACACCTGGGTACATATTAATAACAAAGATTTTTATGTAAAAGACCTCCAGCAGCACTAAATGCTGCTGAGAGTTTTTGTCGAATTGGGCCTTGTGAGAAACATGTGCTGAATCCATTATGAGCAGGTCACCAGATTTGGAGATTAGGTTAGGTGGCTTCAGGGGAGAAGGTTCAGGTAGAAATGTGGAGCCAGAATTCAAGGAGTTGGGGCAGGAATAGGAGGTTAAGAAGTATGCAGTTGATTCGCATTAGGAGGAAAGAAAAGGACTGGTTGAACAGTAGTCATGAATTGCATAGGAGGAGTCTTTGTTTTGCTTTTATATCTTTCTCTACCCTTCTTTTTTTCCTTGATTATTATTTTTAGTTGTAGCAAAATACATACAACATACAATTTGCTATCTTAGCCATGTTTAAGTGTACAGGTCAGTGTCATTAAGTACATTCACTTTGTTGTGCAACCATCACCGCCAGCCATCTCTGGAATTCTTTTCATCTTGTAAAACTGAAACTCCGCACCCACTAAGCAAGATGTCCCCATTTCTTCCTCCCCCAGTGGCCCCGTAGAAACCACCATCCTACTTGCTAGGAATTTGACTATACTAGGTACCTGAAAGAAATGGAATCAAACAGTATTTATCCTTTTGTGACTGGCTTGTTTCACTTAACATAATGTCCTCAAAGTTCATCCATATTATAGCATGTGTTAGAATTTCCTGCCTTTTTAAGGCTGAATAATATTCTATTGTATGTGTCACATTTTATTTATCCATTCATCCATTGATGGACACTTGGATTGCTTCCACACCTTGGCTATTGTGTGTGAATAATGTTGCTATGAACATAGATGTACAAATAGCTCTTCAAGACCGGGCTTTCAAGGCACCTGGGTGGCTCAGTTAGTTAAGGGTCTGACTTCAGACCATGATCTCATGGTCCGTGAGTTCGAGCCCTGTGTTGGGCTCTGTGCTGACAGCTCAGAGCCTGCTTCGGATTATGATGCCTCCCTCTCTCTCTTCCCTTCCCCTGCTTGCGCTCTGTCTCTGTCTCTCGAAAATGAATAAACGTTAAAAATAAAAATAAAAAAATATAAAAGACTGTGCTTTCTATGCTTTTGATTAAATACCCAAAAATGGGATTGCTGCATCATATTATATTTCTATGTTTAATTATTTGAGAACTGCCATACTGTTTTCTACAGCAGCTTCACTCCTTCACATTGCCACCAGTAGTGCACAATGGTTCCAATTTCACCATATACTCAGCTACACTTACTACTTTCTGTTACTGCTTGGTTGGTTGTTGGTGGGTTTTTTTTATAGTAGCCATTCTACTGGATGTGAGGTGGTATCTTATGATTTTGATTTGCATTTCCCTAAAGACTAGTGATGTTGAGCATCATTTCATGTGCTTTTTGGATATTTGAATATTTGGAGAAATGTTTCTTCAAATCCTTTATCCACTTTTTAATCAAGTTTTTTATTGTTGTTGAGTTGTAGGAATTCATATACATGCTGGATATTAATGCTTTATTAGATATATGATTTGAAAATTTTTCTCCCATTCTCTGGTCTGCCTTTTCACTCTATTGATTGTGTCCTTTGATATATGGAAGTTTTAAATTTTGATGTAGTCTAATTTATCTATTTTTTTTCTTTTGTTGCCTGTGCTTTTGGTGTCATATCCAAGAAATCATTGCCAAACCCAGTGTCATGAAATTTTTTATCTATGTAAGGATTCACAAGTGACAAAATAAAATATAGAGAAACATGGTCCCCAGCACTAGTATTAAAGGTCAGTTCTCTCTTATGGGGAGCCTGGGTGGCTCAGTCAGTTGAGCGTCCGACTTCAGCTTAGGTCATGATCTCACACTCCATGAGTTTGAGCCCTGCGTCGGGCTCTGTGCTGACAACTCAGAGCCTGGAGCCTGCTTCAGATTCTGTGTCTCCCTCTCTCTGCCCCTCCCCTGCTCGTGTTCTGTCTCTCTCTGTTTCAAAAATAAATAAAAACATTAAAGCAATTTTTTAAAAAAGTCAGTTCTCTTTTCCTAGGCTGGCTTCATGAATGTTGGCAGAATGTTGGCCCTGGATATGGAGTATTATAGCAATGGAGGTGCCTCCCTGGATGAATTATTATTTGTAAGTGCTTTAAGAAGCAAGTTTACATTCTGGAAAGTCTTAGATAAAATTATATAATTCAGAAAATGTTTAATAGTTAAGGAATATTTTAATAAATAAATAAAGACCCACATTCCAGGGATAGCCATATATTACTTACTGGCACCCCCAGAATAAGTCCAGAGTTGCTAAATCTGTGTCTGTGTATTATCTCCATCTTTCCCATACTTAGATTTCTTTTCCCAAATGCAAGCATTAGACCTCAACAACAGCTCTATTGATATTCTGGACGGGATAATTCTTTGTTGTGGGGCTGTCCTGTGCATTGTGGTATGTTAAGCAGTATTCTTGGCCTCTACCCACTAGATGTCAGTGGCACAGCTACCCTCTGGTGTTAACAACCAAAAGTATCTCTAGAGGTTACCAGGGAAGAGAGAGGACAAAATTGCCTCTGGTTGAGAACCAATGCACTAGGCCAAATACCAAAACACTTTTTTCATGTTTTCCAGGATATTTTATTCATTACATTCTGTAGACCCAGTATTTAAAGCCTATGAATGCTTCAGTGTCTTTGGCAAATGTCTGAAACCTAAAAAAAAAAAAAAATGCATTAGCTCTAAAGCATAACCAGCCTTCCATCCAACACACTTCTGCGTGGCTTTGGCTTTCCTCAGGCACGGCTGATCAGTGAGTCCTGGATCACTGAAGTTGCAGCCAGCTGTGGTTTGGCTCCTGAGAAGGTAATGCTACCTAGTCTCTCTTCCACAAGACCTCAAGCTCCAGAGCAAGGAGAATAATTGGGTGTCATTCAGGTTGAGGAGTTTGAGATTCAGAGGGGCTAAGTGATTTGCCGGAAGTAACACAGCTAACTACTTAAGACAGAGCCAGGACTCCAAAGTTCAGTGATCCTTGTCTTTCTCAGGCTGTTTCCTAAAAATCCTGGAGACAGAGGATATTGAGGAGGGAGCTTTGGATTCCAGGTCATTCAGTGAGCAGTCTCCTTTGGTTAAGGACATTACTCCTGCCAACAAGTCCTGTCAAACCCTTCTTTTTCCTACTTCCTTTAACATCCCAGGCAGGTGTCATGAAGTTTTAGTCATTCAATTACTATTCCTTTCCGTTTTTAAAGTCTGGGTCCCAGTTTCTGTTCCCTTCCCTCTGCCTCTTCCACTCAGAATCCTGGAGCAGAGTTAGACTGGGGAGATACAGTGTGCTTTCTTTTACCCCTTCCCTGTTCTGTGCCTTCTGCTGTGCTGTTGGGGCAGAGAGGGAAGGGAGGACCAGAGGAGACAGCCTCTTCCCAGCAAGCTCTCATCCTTTCCTTGCTTAGATGTAGCCACTTTTCAAGTATGTTTCTGAGGGTTCCATTTCTGCTAGCTCTCTCAGAAATCAATAGTTCCCTGTGAGAGTTCGTTAAATCTCCAACTGACCCTCAGCTGGCACCTTATGTGGCATTTCCTGATGCCTCTTTGCCCCATGCTGCCACAAACCTTGGAAAGCCCCATCCCCAAGTTCATCTGACTTTCTATTCAATATTAGAATCTGTGGCCATAGACAGGAGCCAGTTTTTTTATGTTTCTTGAATTTGTGGGGGTCCCTGCCCTTCCCTTCTGGCCATCTCATCACAGCCTCCATCCCAGATGTTCTGTTGCACTGGTGGCATAGGCAGAATTAGATAATGATCTCCCTCCATCCTTGGGGAAGTTGGAGGAGAGAACAGCCACCCTTAAAAACACTGCCTTCCCCAAAATGGTACAGCTTACTAATTTCTAACATTTCTCTTACAATGATCTGGGAACTTCTTTAGGGGTGTCGGGAGAGTGTATGTCTGTAATGGCACCTGTCAGCTTGGGAGGTCACTGGCAAGAACAGCTGAGAGTTTTCTCAACTGAGAGTATGATGTACTTGGCATTTTTTGTTCTCTGCTAGGGGCATTAGTCACTGATTCTGAGAATGTAGAAAGAATTCTACTCATGGCTCAGACATCCTGAGATAGAATCTTAATTTGTTCTTCATCTTAGTTATTGGTTATGTATAAACAAGCTTTCTTACTTTCCTTTTTGGAAATGAGTGGTCTTATCTTGTGACAGCATCTGAATAATTCAAGTTGTGTAGATCATATCCTGGAAGTTAAAATCAGGATTACCTTTCAATAGATATTCACAAGTGCAACTAGAATTAGGAGTCTCCTGTGTACTTGGACTGTACTGAGTTATATAAGGAAAGGATACCTTCCTTTGAACTCACACCAGAGCAGCATAGAAGGTATGTAAGTGCTAACATATTTGAGAAAATCTCCAAGTAGAGGAGAAATTATGTGCGGGGAAGGGCTTCAGAAAGGAGTAAGAGGAACTCAGTTTGAGCCTGATGGGATGAGCAGAGCTTGACTAGGATGACAGTGAATGGAAGAGACTATGCCTGTTGCCCTATTTTAATCTCCTTTTCTTTTATAGGTCCGAATGATGAACATGTACAGGAAATTGATCAAACAAGAGATTAATGCCAAGGCCCTGATTCAGTGTTGGAAAGAATGTATGTCCGTGTCTTCCTTCTCTCTGAGGAAAGCAGCCATGGAAAAATTCAATTCAGAGACTTATTGGAAGAAAAAAGGGCTGGCTGTGGTCCCCCTGAAGTTTCCTGTCAGCTTTGGCTCAGTCGCTGCTGGTCAGGTCAGTTCTCCAAACAGACAAATCAAAAGGTGTTGGGGAAGCTTTCTATTAAGTTGGATTAGCCATGTGGTTGCAATGCCTGTTTGTTAACCTTCACCAAAGTTGTGCTTAGTCAAGCCAGCTTTTCTCCAGAGAAGATAAAGCCTCCTTTGCAGGATTCCCCAGGGTTAGTAAAAAGCATTCTTGTTGGGAAGTCAGGAGACCTAGTGCCTTCTTTTGGCTGTGGCATTAGGCAACTGAGTCAACTCGCTCTGAGCCCAGATCACTCTAGTATAAAGTAAGACAGTGGGTCAGATGAATGCCAAGACTCCAGCTACTCTATGTTTCTGTGTTTCTGGACCACGAAATAGAAACTGCAAGCTGCAAGGCATTTGGGTGCACCTTCCCTTTTAGTGGGTGGGGTAAACTAAAGTCAGAAAAGTAAATCATTTAAATAATTTTTTCAAAACACAATTTTAGAAGTTTGTTCACTTCTGGGGTGCCTGGTGGCTCAGTGAATGTCCAACTTTTGATTTCAGCTCAAGTGATGATTTCATAGTTTGTGGTATGAAGCATGGAGCCTGCTTGGGATTCCCTCTCTCTCATTCTCTCTCTCTCTCTCTCTCTCTCTCTCACTCTTTCTGCCCCTCCCCTGCTCACACGCACATTCTCTCTCTCTCAAAATAAACATTAAAAAAAAGTTCGTTCATTTCTTAGCTGCTAAGAGTTATGTGAAGGGGAGGATTGGATATCTGCTCTTGTAGTTTCAATTGATTAAATAAATTCCCTGTTTGTTTGCTAAATCCCTGCTTCTACCCACTCATTCTTGAATGCAACTTACCTGAATAGCTGGTGGTCTGCTCTGTTCTCGCTCACTATACAGCAGTGATTTGGGACCCCTGTTATCTGCATTCTTATATATGCATATATATGTGTGGAGAAGATGGCAGAGCCCTCAAAACTGTTGTCACTCCCCTTTGCAGAATTCACACCTTTGGCTGAGCTATGAAAAGGAAATGGCAGGTGCTTTGAGTGATGACAGATTAGAGATAAGGGGGGTGGGGCTGTGAGGAACACTAGTATGTATGCGTATGCTGTGTGTTAAGAGAGCAGAGGAGGTCAGAAAAAATGGGCAAGAAAGTTCTTCCCTCATTCCTATACCCATCCTTTCACCTAACCATCCTGGCTCAGCTTTGGTATAATATTAGAATGTTTTCATGCAATTTGGTTATAGACAGGTGGTAGCTCAGGGAGAATCATAACAATACAAGCGGTGATCTTTTTGCAGCCTTCGCATTCCATGCCTTTTTATGATAGCCAAAACAACACAGAGCCATTTAGTCATCTGCACACAGTTTACCCAGTTGAGGGAGACCATCAAGAGACTGTGGTTGAGGAATAAAGGCAAAACCAAGATTATTCAGCAGGAGGGGAGAGGGGGAAACTACCATTAGAAAAGGGTTAGTGAGCAGTGGATGTTGGTTCAAGGTTTGGGAGTAAACTGATAAGCCAGCAGTTAAACAGAGGGATCAGTCTGGTCCATCTGTCCCTGAGTGGACTGGCCAGGATCACTGGGGAAACAGTCCCTATTGTTTACAGATCTTCCAGCAATCCCAGGGCAGGAAGCTGTGGTAGAAATGGCAGCCTGTTTCTACTTAACTGTTGCCATTACTTAATATCTCATATCTGCAGTAGACCAGACCTGTTCCATTTCCCTTATCGGAAATTTCTTTAAAAGTAGATAAAAAATAAAGATAGGTACTGAGCTATCATATCATAGTTACCTACTATGCTATAAGTTCTTTGAGATTTTATCTAATAACTTGCCTGAAGTCCCACATCTGGAGACACATGGGACCAGGGCTGGAAACTCAGATCTGAGAGGCTCCAGAAGCAGTGTCCTCTCAGATGTCTCTCCATGGCACCTTTTGGTGGGAACTGAGGTGGGATTCAGCTCAGCAGGGAGGAAACTAGACAACATCCAGCAAGCAGTACAAAGTCTCATTCTCGAAGTCACCTGAGGAGCTTCCCCCAATGCGCACACCAGTCCTACCCATCTTTTCCTGGAAACCAGTTTCCATGCTGAAAACATTTGTTTAGGGCCTAATCGAGGAGTTTGAGATTGGGCAAGCTGCTTCCTGGAAGCCATATGCTGAAAGACTGTTCTGAGAAGGGAACTAGAAATGGTATTTGAGCACCTTCTACCTATAAGGCCCAAGGCAGGAGAATTTGTATTGCCCACTTCATTTAACCCATATCTCATCTTTGTTGAGTAGGTATGATTCTATTTTATAGAAGAAGAAACTAAAGCCCATAGAAGTTCAGTCTCTTGCCCAAGGACATTTAGCTATTGAGAATAAGGATTTGACTTGAAGACTGTCTTGTCATGTGTCTTTATCATTCCGTGTGTCTTCCTGAGCAGAGGCAGCCCCTGTGCTCCCAACAGCTGAGGGTGTCAAACATACCTCCCCTGTGGTATATTTAATTACTAGCCTGTGAACACGGAAGAACAGACAATATCTAATTAACCTCCACATCCCCAGTACCCCAACACAGAGTAGAAACTCAAGTGCTTGAATGACTGAGACATTTTGGGAATCTGGAACCAAAGCAAACTTCTCACCAATACCAGCAGTCATTGCGTGATGATTTAAATTTCACAGACTCAGCCCCCAATTTATATTGGAGAACCATCTGTTCTAATGCTCCAGTTGTGCCGATTTCATAGATGAAGCTTTGCAGAATTTTCCTTTGTGGCGATAACAATGAACCATCCGGTGGTGCCACTTAACTGAACCAAATTTGACATTTTAAATGACCCAAGGGGATTGCAGCAGCACATGGAACAAATTACTCAGCAGTCTCTGAAAGAAATGCTTCCCTGGACACGCAGGCAGGGTACTGTTGCCAGTAGGGTCACACAATGGAGGAAATGCACAATCCACTGTAATTGTAGCTCAATCACATGTGCCAACTACAAATTGCCATAAGCAACTTCTGAATTGCTTGCAGAGCCAAGGAGGCCAAATACAGACTTTAAAAGCTTCAGAAACAGATCAAATCACTATGCTGTTGTAAATTCATTTATCAAACTTTTATTGGGCACTTACAATGTGTGAGATACTATGTTACATCCCAAGGGATGCCTTAGGAGATGATCCTTCCTTTCAGGGGGCTCGTGTTCTAGCAGACGACACTGAAGTGTCATAGAGTTCAGCCCAGGAGCAGCCCTTGCAGCTGCCATCACCTGGCATCTGATGAGCAACCAAGGCAGCCAGCACTAGGCTCTCTGCAGAGGATGCCACTCCTTAGCTTTATTATTTTGAGAACAAATGGCCAGAATGACAAGATGGTATTTCCAGGAGTGATGTGTGAACAAACAGTAAAACACGCTCTGATGTATTTTCCCAAGGCTCTTGGGCATGATTATCATGGCAACAATGCTTTCCTCAAGGTTCTGATTCTCCCTTGGGCTGAGAAAGGGTATCCCTATGTCCCTATTTGACCAAAACATTCCCAGTTTACACCTGCTGATCCAAGTAAGTAGAGCCCATTTTCACTGTCAGTATCTTATTTAGAATGATAGAACCTTCTGTTAGTCATTCACTGGAATAATGTAAATCTTTGGATATCAATAAAGAGGCAGTACTCCAAGTGTGGCTCATGGCCCACCAGTGGCAGTGAAGGTCTTTCTGGTGGTCAGAGCATCCATCTGTAGTTCATTCCTTAAGTTTATCTGGTGATTGACATGTGATTCCATTGACTTTCACTTATGACCAGGGTTGTTTATAAGTAATCTGAGTAGTGAAGGTTTATTAAAATTTTATCTTCATTGTATACAAATTAACTTGTTACCAGAATTTCCTGAAGATCCTGCCTTTATAAATCCTAGATTATTATGCCACTCTGCCTAGAAGCTTAGATATTAAGAAACCTAGCTGACAGAGCTTTAAGGCACCCCTTGCTGGCCCAGACCACGCCTGTGAGGCTGGCATCTCCCAGTTGAGCAGCTACAAAGATGTCTGGCAGGGCTTCTTAAACTACAGTGGAACCACTGGAAGCATTTCCTCTAGGACTGTGTGTGTTAATACTGCTCTTATACTAGAAACTCAAAGTAAAAAGACCAGCCTTGTTTTCTGCAACCTCGTGGGATATCTTTATACCCCTTATTTTAGCATGAACAAAATTGTAAGAAGGCACATTCTTGTTGGTTATAAAACATGTTTAGCTGGAGTCTGGATGTTTCTGATTACAGCAGCCTTTAATTCTGTGTTAGCAGTTTGGTTCTTTCTGGATCCCTGTGGGAAACTGTACAGTTAGATAAGATTACTTCCAAATTCTCTTCCAACTAAAGCTCTATAATTCTGAGCCAGAATAATTTGGAGTGGGCTTAGCTCATTTTGTGGCAAACTATGTCTGTCTATCCTATCTTATTTGGATTTTGGGTTTTGCTTCTCTATATCATACCTACAACTATGGGAACATATGTTCATATAAACAGTTCTCCCCTGCCTCAACCTATCTACACAGAACTTGGCATTTTAAAACTACCTCCCTCCCCACAAAAACCCCCAAACCTAGATTGTTGTTCCACTCTGAATTAGGGAGATCCTTAAAGGTACCAATATGCTCAAATGTCCTCATGAAGAAATAGTAGCTTAAGGAATACAGTCCTCCCCCGGCCTCAAAGCCATCCCGTGACAGTCTGCCCTCTTGTGGAGTGATCATGAGAGAGCACTTGCCACAGCATTGCCCTGGTTCTACTTAGTGCTCTCAGGGCAGGGGGAAAGTGTGCATATTTTGGCAGGGTATGGAAAGGAGGGGATCATTTCCAGGGAAAATGTTTTGTTTTATTTACATATTTATTTTCATTTGGTACATTTTAATACCTTCTAGAATAGACTGACAGTGAAGCACACACTTGGTTTTTGAGGACAATTTCTATGCTATTTGGTTATCATTTAACATTAAACTATTAAACTAAAGGTTGGCAAACTACAGAGTGGGTCAAATTCTGCCCATGGCCTGTTCTGTATGTCTTCGGGCTTCGAACAGTTTATTACATCTTTTTAATTTTAATTCCAGTATAGTTAACATACAGTGTTTTATTAGTTGTAGTAGTACAGTATAGTGATTCAACAATTCAATACATTATCCAGGGAAAATGTTTTAATTGACAGGAAATATGACAACGTCACTCAAAAACAACATGGAAACCATTTTCATCTCTTTTGGTTAGGCTGCTGCCCTGATTCCTATTTACCTGGATGGGTCTGTGCTGATGACTCATAGTGGAATCAAAATGGGTCGGGGGTCCACACTAAAATGATTCAGGTGAGTATGCAACTAGTTGGATTAAGTTGGATGTATGAAAATATTTTGAGCCCTTCCAAACCCCAAAAAATAACTTCTGTTAGTATTTTCTAATTTGCTGGCAGATGCACAAAATATATGGAGATAAAGCACAGAGGCTGGACCAGTACAGTTCAAAGCTCTGATAGTTTGACGCTGTGATGCTGACTGTAGTTCTGGGGAAGGAGCTTGGGGCGCCACTGTCACTGCTTGGGGTGCATGCTGCCTCTACCACGGCTTGCTGCAAAACAAACACTGAGCGCTATTTTTACTCTTTACCTTTTTTCGCAAAAGTGAAAATCCTCTTCAGATTTATTTCAGTTAGTGAAAACAGGTACAAATTGTAGGTGTTTCATAAAAGCCAAGTGGCATTATGCAAACTTTTACAAAGTGGGGGATACCAGTATTAACAAGTGAGTTGTCTTTCTTCAACTTTTGCTGGGCAATAAAAAGATGTGTAAATTCTCATATATTGCATTATTTCTTGCCTTTTTTATAGTAAGGACTTCGAATTTTTTTAAATATTTATTTAGTTTTGAGAGAGACATAATGCAAGCAGGGGAGGGCAGAGAGAGAGGGAGACACAGAATCTGAAGCAGGCTTTAGGCTCTGAGCTGTCAGTACAGAGCCTGACATAGGGCTCGAACTCATGATCTGTGAGATCATGACCTGAGCTGAAGTCGGATGCTTAACTGACTGAGCTACCCAGATCCCTTATAGTGAGGACTTTGAACAATTGATAATATAAATCACATCTGATATTTCTAATCAGATTTTACCCATTTTCTTTTGGCTCATTTACTTTAGATTAATTTTTAGCTATTGTTTCTATTTTGCAAACAATAGTAATGGCAAAGGTTATAAAACATTTGGAAGAGACAAAAAAAATTTTTTAAAGACTGAACAATTTCACCATTTAGCAATAAGCACTGTTTTGAGGTTTTTCCATCTTTTCTTTTTTCTTTTTCAAAAATTTCTAACATGCTGTTTGTATAATTTTTTATCCTGGTTTTTAGGTGGGTTTTTTGTTTTATGTTTTTTGTTTTATTTTTATTTAAATTCCAGTTAGTTAACATGCAGTGTTCTGTTAGTTTCAGGAGTACAATATCATGATTCTGCACTTCCATAAAGCACTCTGTGCTCATCAGAAGTGCACTCCATGGGGCGCCTGGGTGGCGCAGTCGGTTAAGCGTCCGACTTCAGCCAGGTCACGATCTCGCGGTCCGTGAGTTCGAGCCCCGCGTCAGGCTCTGGGCTGATGGCTCGGAGCCTGGAGCCTGTTTCCGATTCTGTGTCTCCCTCTCTCTCTGCCCCTCCCCCGTTCATGCTCTGTCTCTCTCTGTCCCAAAAATAAATAAAAAAACGTTGAAAAAAAATTTAATAAAAAAAGAAGTGCACTCCGTAATCCCCATCATCTACTTCACCCATCCCCCCACCTACCTCCCCTCTGGTAACCATTAATTTTGCTTTCTATAGTTAAGAGCCTGTTTCTTGATTTGCTTCTCTCTCTTTTTTCCCTATGCTCATTACTGGGTTTTTTTTCACCTATCTTATATAGAATGAGCACTTCTTCCTGTGGTTAAGAATTCTTTGAAATCCTGATTTTTAATGTCTGCATGTGGATATATGTATAATTTATTTAACCATCCCCATTGTTGAATACTATAATGAATATTTTTGTACATAAGCCTGTGGTCAAATCAATGATTATTTTCTTAAAATAGATTTCCAGAAATGGAATTACTGGGTCACAGAGTGTATCTTAAATCACTGATACTCATTACTAAATTGTTTTCTAGAAAGTATCCATTTCATTATACCACTAACCAACTTTATGTCTTATGGATTTTTTAAAAACCTTAAGTAATTTAATAGGTGAATGATAGTATCTCATTATTGCCTTAATTTGCATTTTTCTGATTATAGAGCTTTTGCTAGAATTTTGCAGAGTGAGGTGGTAGGAAAGGCTGCAGAGGTATTGAATTCATGATTATGAAGATACGAAGCATTTTCCTCCCGTGTTGGCTTTGGGCTTTGCCTCCTCTTCCTGATGCTACTGCACAGAAGAAAGCCGAAGAAAAAAAGAATGTGTGCTCAGACTTTAGAGTCCAGACTAGCTCTACAGGGATTTTAGAAAAGAACTTTTTGTGGCTGGCAGAATTCATGGTTCTGCCCGCCTGTCGCTGTTGCATGTGTGGGGCTTCACACGCAGGCTGCTGTGTGGGTGTGTGCACAGGTTTATGACCAAAGTATTTGAAAAGAAACAGGTGGCTAGTTATAAATTAAGGATGCCAGTGTCTAACAACCACCTGCATGGACCAAGCACAGAAACTGTCCCTAATACAAATGTCTCTGGGGTTCTGTGGTGGCGGGTCTCAGCGGGTTGGCAGTAAAGGTAAAAATCATTGCAGTGGTGTCCGAATCATTAACCCCACCAGGCCACATACATGGGTGGAGCTCCAGAGTTGTTGAGAATTAATCCAATCTTTATCTCCTTCTCACAGCGTCCTGGTAAAAACTGTGCTTTTCCCAGTGTCAGGCTCAGTACATGGTACAATACTCAGCTGCCCTCCTGGCCTGGAAATCCATCTCCTTTTCTCCCTCACTCCTGACATCCCACTGGTCAGTGGGATTCCGTTTTACTCAAAAATATCTCTGTCTTTCAGCCTCCATGTTCTGGGAATATCGCTGCTCCGATTCAGACTTGCACCTCTTGCCAGGGCCACTGCAAGGCTCTGTCCCTCCACCTGAGTTTCAGTGCCTTTCACTCTGGCTTCATGTTGACAGAGCTTTCCCACAAAATAAATCTGGCCATGCCATATTTAAAAACAATGCTTAGAGTTTGCCAACAGTTTTTCTGTTAATCCCTGACCTCTTAGCATGAATTATAAGGCCTCCACCCTAGATGGTCTGTCTTTAAGACCAGCTCACACTTCACCCCCACCCCTGGGAAACCTTTCGCATCACCTCTTACAGGGCTGGTCTCTGCCTTCTCTGGCAGAGGTCCCATGGGCCTCTTAAGCCTCTGGCACATATTTGTGGTTTTGAAATCAGTGTTTGCTGGAAATTATGATAACTTAATAAAAAATAATCCCTAGCATGCTTGTCAGACTCTTCTAAAATGCCTTGAACCAGTCATCAGCAAGAACCATCAAGGCACTCAGAAGGATTAGGTGAGAATCACTGTTACTTTGTGTTTTATGATAGAAAAAAAAAGGAGGGAGGAGGAATGAGTGAATTGAATATCAGTAGAAATGGCACTATCAAAGCTACTGCAGTTACACAGTGATAAATGGAGGCCTTTTGGCTCTCTGCATGTGGAAATTTTTATCATCATATGGTAGAGGAGCTCTTGCATCTGGGAAAATTCTCCATTAGAGAAAAAGGTGGTTTTTCTGCCCAAAACTCTTCTTTTTAAGCCAGAACTAATTAATGTTTCTTCCTATGGAATGTAGGTATCTTCCAGATAATACCTGTAAATCTATTTGTTCTCCTTCTTTGGGTTCCACTGTTCCTAAATGGGAAGACAACACTACAGTCCTTTTATAAAAGTGAAAATCATATAAGCACTCATAGGAAAATAGGAAACCAACCTGCTGGCTATGTCTTCAACCAATAGTAGGCACTAAATGCAGTGGAAATTTCAGCTGCTTCCTTCGATGTACTTAACAACCTAGTTGGAAGAGAAAACACACATTCTAAAGTCAACTAGCAAACTTTCAAAGTAATAGGTTATAAAGTACCAGATGGTGTGGAATGGATGTCAATAAAAGCTGAGTATGTGTCATGCTGACTGTTCTAGAATGTCACATTAAAAACATTGGTCTCGGGGAAATAATGTTTGAGGAATCCTCCTTAGAAATGGTTCCTGGGGCGCCTGGGTGGCTCAGTCAGTTGAGCTTCTGACTTTGGCTCAGGTCATTGTCTCACATTCTATGAATTCGAGCCCCTCATCGAGCTCTGTGCTGACAGCTCGGAGCCTGGAGCCTGCTTCACATTCTGTGTCTCCCTCTCTCTCTGACCCTCCCCCATTCATGCTCTGTCTCTCTCTGTCTCAAAAATAAATAAACATTAAAAAAAATGGTTCCTGCTATTCTACAAAACTGGGACTCCTTCTATAATTCATATTTATGGGAGCTCTCAATCCTTTTGGGGCATATTTATTTCTCCCCTCTGCCCTGTGCTTCCTGAGCCAAAGAAAGGCTGAGAGAGCCTGACTGAAGAGAGAGGTACAGTGCCAGGCAGTCAACCTTCCACCCTCATGAATTGCTGCCATTCAGCATACTTTCTTCTGTAATGGTTGCACCTCTCACCTTTTTCTTTCTTAGACTTGGGGACTTGGCCCTAACCCTCATTTTTCTGTAAGTCAACAATGTGCACTGCAGAGTCAGGAGAACTTTTGATGTAAATGGTGTAATTTACCAAAATTACGCCACTCTCCCAAGACTGATAGATACCTGATACTAAAATTAAACAACCCACCACCCATTGTCTCCTGAAATACTCACTGTTGATAGGCTGTCTTTCCAGAAGACTGAATGAAGTTCTTCAGCAGCAGAACGTACATTGCCCGTTATAGCGCAGACCACAGGTGTAACTAAGTTGGCAGTCACGGGAGACGGTCACAGGCACTGAACAAATGCTGTTAGTACAAGATGACCACAAGTGCTTGGGAAGTTGGAGACTGTGGGAAGGATTACATTAATCTTGGTTCTTCCTGGTTATTACTACTGATAGCTTTCTTTATCATCTAGTGAAATCAGAATTAAAGTCTCAAATGATTCTTTCTTTAAACATCACTATCACATCATGTTTGTTCTTTTTCACAGGCACGAGTTGCTTTTGATGAAAGCGGTAGTCTTGCAGTTGCTGAATACTTCAGGTAAATAGTCCTTTCAATCCCATGCCATGAAAAATAGCAGTTGTAGCTTGAGGAAGAGTTTCACTTCTGTTTGAAATTTTGGAAAAAATTGACTTTGTACCTTCTATTAACCCACTGTTATAAACAACATTTAGCTTCTAGTTAATCCAAGTGTCCAGAAAGTCTTCTGTTGGGAAAAATAGGAACACAAATAAAATATGGCTGAACTGATGATTTGAATCATTCTGAGTAGTACTAGAGGGTTCTATGAGGTTGGTGCTTGGAACCCACAGCAGTGGTTGATTTTTCTGTTGAAAAATTAGTGTATCCTTAAGAAACAAAGGTAGGGAGATTGAAGAAGAAACCCATAATAAGACGAACATCATTTCACACCTTCTAGATTGGCAAGAAATAAGAAATGTGACAATAACCATGTGTTGTCAACCTGTGGAAAAATTGTTTCTCACATACTTTAGAAAATAATTATCAAATTATTTTGACGGAAAATGAAAGCCATAAGAGAACAGAGTGATGTAGAGTCTTATGTGATTTTGTCATTTTGTTAGTTCTCGTGAGAGTCCTGGGGCACTGGCTGGCTATCAGGAATAAGTGTTAGAAGCATTTTTAATGGCCACCTCCAGACCAGGGCAAACAGAGGAGAGCAGGGTAGAAATTCCTGGCAAGCTGCTCACCTGTGCTTCTCCTTTACCATGACACCCATTTGGTGTCTTAAGGAAGAGTCAGAAACAGAGCAGGCCATGGGGACCAGAGAAGTAGCATAGAATGAGAGCCAAGGGCCTGGTCTTGCGAACAGAAGGCTGAATCCTGGAGCCAAAAAGGCAGACAGACAGACAAACGTGCACCTTTGAAATAGCGTTTGGTCTAAAATGCAGCTGTAATTCCCCAAATCTGATGACAGTGGGATGACATGATTCAAGATTAACTAAAAGCAATAGGCTGGATAATCATATAGTCAGCACCTAACTTCCAGGCATAAGGAGTCATTCATTGATGAGGAGCAATTGGATGTTTTATCAGCCAAAGCAAGTGTAATAAGAAGTATATATTTATTCAACAGATTTATTGCATGTGTTACATGCTGGCACATCATTGCACAAGTGTATTCCTTTAGTTTGCTGTACATGCAAATTGAACACAGCTTCTTACTGGTCTGTTTAAATCATCGGGCCATGCAATTAGAGGACCTAATCACTTAACAGCTCTCCTCAAGAATTCTGTTTCCTCCAGGGGTTGAGTCAAACATGAACTGGGAGACAGGCGAAAGCCATCCTTTCAAATATTTTGTTTATGGAGCTGCCTGTTCCGAGGTTGAAATAGACTGCCTGACAGGTGTTCATAAGGTCAATACCAATTGGGAAAGTCTTCAGGTTGTACTTTTGATAGATCTAAATTCCATATATTCCATCTGAGCACTGTGGAAGCACCATGTATTTGGCTAAGGATAATTTCTCTGAATTACCAGAAAAAAATAGAAGCTCAGCAGTTGCCTTGGTGCTGTGGTTGCTTCCATGGAAAACAGCTGGCAACTTCTCTTATTTTTCTGGTCTTTTTAAATGGAATTGGGAAAGAAACCACTTCAAGGAAGAAACACAGCTTGAAGAGAGCTTTCATGTAGACTGTTGGTATAACGAGCAATCCTGACCTCCTATGTGAAATGCCATCATATGACATTTTTGAAGG
Organism: Panthera uncia; assembly: GCF_023721935.1. NCBI lineage: Eukaryota > Metazoa > Chordata > Mammalia > Carnivora > Felidae > Panthera > Panthera uncia. The sequence goes on along the minus strand of NW_026057584.1, from coordinate 35,012,304 downwards.
ATTTCATAAGCATCCATAATCTAACAAGCACCAAGGGCCAGCCCAGGGAAGTTAGTGGCCAGCTTTTGATATCTTTTATCTAGCTAGGTCCTGCTTTTTAGATAGTTTAAGGGCATCTTATGATTTTAAGGGATGCTGTGAAGAGATTCCCACACAGGCGCGTGCGTGCTTGCGCTCTCTCTCTCTCTCTCTCTCTCTCTCTCACACACACACACACACACACACACACTTCTGTTTCAAGGAGAGTTTCTCCTCTTGTAGCTGGGCCCCTGTGGGTAAATGAAGCTACTTACTCGCCACTGTCAGTAATAATAAATGATTATTAATACATTAAATGGGGCTGTGATACCCTCACAACTGTCTTGTGATAATCTGTCCCAAAACCTACCCAGAAGGAGACTCTAGGTCTTGATATTTCCAAACATACTTTGTCACTATATCTTAGATTATGATCAGATTTAAGTTTTCATTTAACAGGTCTCCAGCATGTATGTTTTTTAAACTATAGTCAGCCTAATCTTTGAAATTGTATATACCTTTGAACCTGCCGAGTAAAGTATCTGGTTTGTGTGGATTTTAACTCAGACCAGCTCACTTTTGGGGAACCTTGGACTAGGAAAAAACAGTGATCATACTAAGCATGGTTTTCATGCTAGAGTAGCTGTCCTGTTTTAGTTCCATAGAAAGTTATCTCATACTAACTGATTTCTACATCCCTTCTCCCTCAAAGAAAAATTTAGGGAAAACTTAAATCACTTGGGTTTTCTTTACCTTGTATATGCCTTGGCCTTGCTAAGGTCTAAGAAAGGTAATAATTAGCCTTGGTGTGAAATTTTGAGGTGTGTTCTTATAAATTATTTGAATAATCTTAAGAGGTGTACTAAATAGTCTTTTTATCAGATGCATTCAAAGAAGCTAGGTCTGTAACTCAGGTTAGGTACACCCCTGGCAAAGGGCTGTAATGTAACATCCCACTAGGGGCCCTCCCTGGAGGCCTGTATCTCAGTCATTCTTATGTTGTTAGAATTGTTCTTATTCTATAAAATTTCCCTCACTTTAAACCTACATTTATATATTAGTTATCTATTACTATGTAACAAATTACTCTCAAATTTGGCAGCTGAAAATAACAAATATTTATTAACTGACAGAATTTATGAGGGCCAGAAACCTGGGAGTGGCTTATCTGGATGATTCAGGCTCGGGATTTTTCACAAGGTTGCCATCAAGCTGTCAGGTAAATCTGCATTTATCCCAAAGCTGCAGTGGTGGCTGGAAATCTGATTCCAAGTTCCATCACATGCTTGTTGGCAGGAGGCCTCCGTTTCTCACTGGCTGTTGCCCAGAAGTTTCCATTCCTTACTACATGGACCTCTCTATAGGACATCTCAGTGTCCATAGGACATGCATACTGCCTCCCACCCCCAGAGGGACTGGTGCAAAGGAAAAAAGAGAGTATGAGCAAGTGAGAGAACATCCACGACAAAAGCCACCGTCTTTTATAACCTAACACCGGGGTGATGTACTGGCACTTCTGCAAGACAAATTAACCCTGGTGTAGAGTGCGGGAGGGGAATACGTAAGGATTTGAATGCAGCACGTGGGGATCATTGCAGGCCATCTTGAAGGCTGGCTACCACAATCTAGAATCACTCTCCTTCTGCCCTAACAAAAGACAATGACAAACAGGAAGTCCATGACTTTGAAAACAGAACCCTTGCCAGCACTGCAGACTTAAGAGCATCTGCTCTCACCAATTGAGGCCACTAGTCTGCTGGAAGGCCAGCCTTGCTAAAATGGTGTCGTTAAATAAGGGAAGTGTTTTATTATACCAAATAACTTTATATTTGTAAAGTAAATAACTTTATATTTGTAAATAACTTTACATTTCATGGTATCCTTAAATAACAGAAGTATTTTATTATAGTAAAATTTTCTGGATCCCTCTCTACTTTTCTTAAGAAAAATGTTAGATGAAAGTCCCAAATCAAACAAGAAAACTCTTGGATTGGGGCACCTGGGTGGCTCAGTCGGTGAAGCGGCCAACTCTAGATTTCGCCTCAGGTCATGATCTCACTGGGAGTTCGATCCCTGTGTGGGGCTCTGCTCTGACAGTACGAAGCCTGCTTGGGATTCTCTCTCTCTTTCTCTCTCTCTGCCCCTCCCCTGCTTGCACTGTAAATCTCTCTCTCTCTCTCTCTCTCTCAAAATAAATAAATAAACATTTTTTAAAAAAAAGAAAAACTCTTGGGATTTCCTTTGTTCCATTAATAATTATAAGTAGAATCTGTTTGTCATGGCAGAAGCCAGTATGTCACTGAAAGAAGGTCCAGACTTGCTGGAGAGCAAAGGTGTTACCAGTAACCTAGCTAGGCCTGCTGTATTCCTTATTTGTAACTTATCAGGAACTCTTGGTGACCAAGTTGTAGTGTTAGATTTATCTTTCCTCTGGTCTAAAATTGAAAAGTCCACAATAGCAGATAATAATTGAAGACTTTTTGGCCGATGCTCCCTGAGTTCTGTGCTTCAGTAGATGTTACCCAGCCAGCTGGACTCCGGATGTTGGGTTGTATGGTAGCCACAGAGTTTTTCAACAAGGATCATGAGGGCCATAAACATTTTCTGTGTCATAGACTAATGTCTGTTGTAGTGGATTAAACTCCATAAGTTACATCACTCAGCCCGAAGAAAGTCAAATATTTTTCTCTCCTATTGTTTCTTTTCTTTAAAGATTTTTTTAAATGTTTATTTATTTGAGAGAGAGAGAGAGAGAGAGAGAGAGAGAGCTCACATGTGCAAGCCTGATGTGAGGCTCGAACTCACAAACTGTGAGATCATGACCTGAGCCGAAGTCAGACGCTTAACTCACTGAGCCACCCAGACGCCCCATCTCCTGTTGCTTCTGAGGGAAAAAAATCAGTGCTTAAGCCGGTCGAGTATGTGTATAACTTTGAAATTTATACATAATAAACTGTTACACAATAAAATCTTTGTTGATTCTTTCTCCTGAAATATGTGGCCCAAAGAAAGGTTCTGTACCAGTGGTGTCCTGGCATGAAGTGTTCTCAGCCTGTCTCCTTAAGTTGTATTCATTAAGATAAACATTTTTTCTCTTTTTTATTACTAGGACATCCAAACAGACATTGGCATGGATGTTGGCTTCAGTATAAATCCACCCCTTGACATAGGCCAGGTATGTGTACCTGCTTTGCCTCAATCCCTTTTGTAAAAGCCATAACTGCTCTGGATGTCTGTAGAGAAAACATTCCATCCAGCTTATTCATCATCTTATTTTTCTGCCCCTGAAGTCAGAATCTGTCTATTCAGGCCAGCCACAGAACTCAAATCTCTTATTGTTTAAAAAAGAGAAGGAAAAAAGGATGTTTTGAATTAGTGTTTGAAGAGACATACGGTCTGTGATTGAGGATCTTGAGTGAGGCAGGAGCGAGCCTAGAGGTGACAAAATGGGCCCGATGCCAGTGAGATCAGAAGTAGACTGTATGCTAAGTGTGAAGTCTTGGGCATATGATGGGCTGTAGCTTTGAGGAGTTTAAAGTTGGGTTGGGAGCACATCAAATCATCAAATAGTTGCAGCAGTTGTTATTAATAGGTAGCCTGTTTTGCCCACAGACATTTTTTATTCAAATTTGAAATAATTGACAAGATTAAAAATTCACCAGCATCCTTACATAATTATTCAAATGTCTAGCATCTCTTGGAAACAGAAAATTTGCCAGGACTGGAGCTGCATGTGCCTAAGGAAAAGCAGTTGGCTGCCTTTTTAGAGAATCATGCACTCTGTGATTCTAGGACTCAGGACTCAACTGGAAGCTTCACTCACTTTCTTTACCAGTGGGCAATTCAGCTTATTACTACCTCCAGTTCAGAACATAATTTGAGGTACTCTCCAATCATGACATGTGTCATTGGAGAATGGGAAGAATATATGGGTTGGAGAAGTCAAAGCGGGCTTCTGGGAGGCAGTGCCTGTGGGTGAAGTAGTCAAGGAATGAACAAGAGGAGAATGGAAGACATCTCCCTAAAGAAAGACATGAAATTCAGCATAGTTTGTGTTCATGGCTGGCTGGTGGCAGGGCAGGGAAGGGGGTGTGCTGATGACAGTGGAGAGTACCTGTGTCAGAGGAGTGGAATGTGAGGCCCCAAAGACAGGCACCTGCCTTCATAGGTGGAGGTGATGTGGCCTGGGGTATGGTCTAGAGTTTTAGGAAGATTCATCTAACATCATGTTAGAGAAGAATCTCCCTGCAGATAGATACATGTGAGGGTAGAGAGTGGGATAGAGAAAATATGGCCACAGCAAGGAGGTAAACAAAGAGGAGACCCAGAAATCAGAAAGATGTGTGGAAAGCAATTTTTCCCACAGGCTGACATCTAAGAATTGGAGCATTTTAAAGCTGTGTAGGAAGCTTAGCACACAACAGAGTTCATGTTACAGGCCAGGAAACAAGAGTGCAGAAATGTGAAGCCAAGCCCAATATGAGCAAGGATGGTGAGATGAGATGCAATGAGGGAATTCTCAGACCCTGAGAGCACTTTCAGTGTGCTGGAGTCTGTGGATAGGTCAGAGGGTTCCTTCTGGCTCACGGACAGAAAAAAGGAGGGCTTTTGGGCCATAGGCTCTTTGACGCCTCTTCTAAAGCTATACTTTTACTGCCAAATTGAGATTTACACTCAAGTTTTTGACTTTGAATTTAGCGCTGATTAAGATGTTGTAGAAATGCTTTGAGGCAAACTTTTAAGTAAACTCTCAGAGACATCTTCCATGACATGCTGAAAACCCTCTTATACTGTATTTTAACAATTCAAATAAACAGCATGAAGTTGAAATGCTACTGTTGATTGTATTTTCTCATATATGGAAATTCTTCCTCCCTCCCCAGATTGAAGGTGCATTTATTCAAGGCATGGGACTTTATACAATAGAGGAGCTGAATTATTCTCCTTAGGGTGTCCTATACACTCACGGTCCAAACCAATATAAAATCCCTGCCATCTGTGGCATCCCCACAGAGTTGCACGTTTCTTTATTGCTTCCATCTCAAAGCTCAAATACCCTGTAGTTGTTGAAGGTAAGCTGTGCTTGATAAATACATGCATGTTTATGTGATTTGTAGTAACTGTGCAGGGAACTAGCAGAGGTTCCTTCATTTCTTGGTTGTTTGGGGTTTCTACCAGGCTTATAGAAGAAAAAGTTCTATTAAACATTTTAATTATAAATTAATTTAACAATTTTATAGTTTTTTTAAAAACTTCAAATCTTGGAGCTTAACATGAACTATTACCATCAGGTTATATCTGATTTTTCATTTTACAGTAATCATCTTATACCTATATCTGCTTTCTCCATTTGGGATAATTCCTTAGGATGGAATCCTAAGAATGAGAATACTAGACTAAAATGTTAAATTACTTTTTTAAAGGAAAATGTTACATATATTTTAATATTTTATATGTGCATCTATATACATATTTGCCTATAGATGCACATATATGTATATATACATATAGATGCAGAGAGAGAGAGCCCTACTCTAGTTGACTTGTTTCCTTTCAAAGGTCTAGGAGAGTCTGGGATATTCCTGGAATGATCAGTATTTTTTGCCATTCATGACACAATGCAGCGGGACAAGAGAGGGGCCTGTTTGGACCATTGAAGCTCAGTAGTCCACTGACCCCAGAGAAGATTAGAATAGTCGGTGAAGATAAATTCACAAAAATGGTATGTTATGTTCTGTTCATAAAATTATGAATTTTTGCCCCCTGTCCTTATGGTCAAGTTTTATTACCCCACCATGGCGGTTTTCCATGGGAGAAAAGGTGACAGGAATCCTGAGGGCATTTGAGCATAGGAAGAGCAGACTCGCCCTTAGATTGCAATTTTTCATCAGTCTGGTCTTACCCAGCTCACAGCAGGGCTTAGTTCTATAATGAAAATGAAGGTTCATTGATCGTTCATCAACTACATGTTCCTCCTTGGTTTTATTTCCTTCCCAGGACATGTTGGTCAGGAATGGGAGTTCAGGAACTGTGCCCTGAACCTAAGACACCCAGGCCAAGAATATGGGCCACCCCAACAGTCAGTCTCACTCTACCCAATCAGGCACTTGATTGTATGTGTATTTCCTGGTTTGAACTGTGAAGTGGGAAGGGCCCTTTCTGGCCCAACCCCAAGAGCAGAATCCCACATGCATCAACACCCCCACAGAGTAAACATCTCAGTTCTCCTTGGTCACTTTCAGTGATGAGATTTAATAATAGGGGAAAGTCATGCCATTCACAGTGACCCTTCTGACTATACACAAGGTGTTCCTTATATTGAGGGGAGAGCCCCCTCCTTCACCTCCTCTCAATACTTGCTCTGCGTGGCACCCCTTATAGCTTTTCCTAAGCCCCGTGAATCACTTCTTCACTATAGAGGAACACAGAGACTAATTGCACTGTTCATTTGCCCCTCTTCAAGTGTGAGGTGATGATTCTTGTAGCTGCCCTGCCCTGATTCTTAGTCCTGTCCTAGATTCTTCCACATTTTTCATGCTGTCATTCTGAGACCTCTCATTGTCCTGATCACCCTCTGGGTGGTTTTTATCTTGTTTTACATTATGCTATTTCTCACCTGGCACAAACATTTTCCAAGTTACAAATGTCCACATTTGTTCTTTTATTCCAGACTCCAAAAGGCAAACCTGGATCCTGTGTTCCTTGGAATGTACTCATGAATCAAATACAAATTTCTGGGGAAATGGGGTGACTGTTCCAACATAGCGGTCTATCCAGTGTTTATGCTTTGAGATGCTAGGTCTGAAAGATAAATGTTCATAGTTTAGAAATCATTTCACAGAGGATTGCTTTTATATGATGCTGATTTTAAATGTTCCATTTGGATTTTGATAGATATGCTTAAGCAATTTAGAAATCATATTTTACATAGCACAAATACTAACTGGTTTCCTCTAGAATGATATTCTCTATTACTCTGTTTCTTAAATCCATCCAGCTGAATGGAATAGAAGATGATGATTTGTGTATGATTCATATTTGGCTTGTATCCACCAACAGAAATTACACTGTCTAGTGAAAGGCAATTTTCTAAATAATTTTATTAGTAGTGTGAACTGTAAAGTTGTCATTTTCTCATATGTCCCCATCTGCTATCAGCCTCCTTTTATTGTCAGAATGGATCCAGGCACTGTATACAAGAGTCTATGGGACTAAAGAAAAAAAAATGGATAAATTAGACTTCATCAAAACTGAAAACTTCTGTGCTTCAAAAGATACTATAGGAAATTGAAAGACAAACCACAGAATGGGAGAAAATATTTGTAAGTCATATATCTAATAAAGATGTTTATGTAGGATATATTTTAAAAACTCTTAAAATTCAGCAATAAAAAGATACATAATGCAAGTTAAAAATGGGCAAAGGAATTGAACAGACATTTATCCAAAGAAAATACATAAATGGCCAATAAGCACATAAAAAGATGCTCAAAGTCATTAGTCATTAAGGAAATGCAAATGAAAATCACAATGAGAAACCATTTCATTCCCAGGAGGATGGCTATAATCAAAATGATGGATAATAGTGTTGACAAGGATGTGGAGAAATTGGAACCTTTAACCATTGCTGGGAAGAATGAAGATGGTGCAGCCACTGGAAGAAAAATTGGCAGTTCTTCAAAAAGTTAAACATGGAATTACCAAAGGACTACTCTTAGGTATATACCCAAGAGAACTGAGAACATATGTACACACAAAAATATACACACATGTTCATGGCATTATTTATAATAACCAAAAGTAGAAACAGCCCAGCTGTATCAACTGATAACAAAATATTATTTAAAAAATGTGGTATATCCATACAAGGGAATATTATTCAGCCATACAAAATAATGAAATACTGATATATATACTACAACACGGATGAACCTTGCAAACATTCTTTAAGTGAAAGTAGCCAGACACAAGAGGTTGCATGTTATATGATTCCTTGTATATGAAACATCCAGAATAAGCCAATTCCTGGGGACAGAAAGTCCATTAGTGGTTGCCAAAGGCTGAGGGGAGAGGGGAACGGGGAGTTGATTACTAATGGATATAGAGTTTCTTTGGGGGTGATGAAAATGTTATGGAATTAGATAGTAGTGATAATTGTACACCTGTGAATATACTAAAAACTACTGAACTGCACACTTTAAAAGTGAGTTTTATGGTATGTGTATTATATCTCAATTTTTATTTTATATTTTTGAGAGAGAGAGAGAGCAGGGGAGGGGAAGAGGGAGAGGAAGAGAGAATCTTAAGCAGGCTCCATGCTGGGGCCTGATCCCACAACCATGGGATTATGATCTGAGCTGAAATCAAGAGTCAGACGCTTAGCTGGCTGAGCCACCCAGGTGCCCCAACATCTCAATTCAAACAAACAAACAAACAAAAGAGCATGTGAAGAGAAACATAAAATGTGGGAAGACTGAGAAGTTATGACAATCATAAGAAGTCTATCTCAGTGGTCTTCAGGGACAAGACCTCAAAGGAGGCTAAACAGCAAGACCTTATCACTAAAAATGTTTTATTTGCATTAATGACAGAAAAAAGCATCTACACTGATGTATAAAATACTAGAGACTAATGGATGGCACCTTCTCCCTGTCACATTCTCAACTCAAGGACTCTTGTACCAAGGCCAAGACCCTTGGTTCTTGAAGTTTGACTTTTGTTGCCACACGGATGTGTCTCAAAGACACCTCCGTCCCAAAACAGATCTCCTTGTCAGTACAGCCATCTCTGAGATATTGAGCCAGAAATGAGGGAGTGATCCAAGATGCTTCATTCTCTCAGTGCATGTATGTGTTCAGGCATGAAGTCCTGTCAATCCCACCTCAGAGAAATTGCCTACATCTGCCTCTCCCTCTATTTATTCCCATGACTACTGTGTTGTTCCAAGCCACCATTATTTCCAACCTGACCATGTGGTTGTCTCCTCAGTATTGTCCTGCATTCATTTTCCTTCCCTTCCAAGCCATTCATCAGATTTAAGCCAGAGTTATATACAAATTTGTGGATACACACACACACACATGCACACACACAGACATGATAGGATCATGTTACACCCTTCTTTAAAACCCTTCAATGGCTTCCTATTCATTCAACCAGAGTACTGTCCCAAATCTGTAAGGTGGCATATGTGCCCTCTGTGATCTGGCCCCTGGCTATCTCTCCAGTGTTGTCTCAACACCCCCTTTTTTTACCATCAGAATTTCCCGTTCTGTTTCTTGCTCTGGAGCTTTGGTCCTCTGCCTAAAAGGTGCTGTCACTTCCATCCTTCCTTCCTTCTGTCTGTCTGACACTAGGTAGTGCTTCTTAAATTTTAAAATGAACACAAATAACTTCAGGATCTTGCTAAAATGCAATCAAGCAAGGCCAGAAGCAAGAAGGTATAATAGAAGTGGTCCATCTAGAATCAAGCACAAGTCAGATTGGAAGCTAACCCAGACCCCAGTTATCCACTGCTCTTGTATCAGCATCTCTCCTGCAGTTCATACCTATGGTTCCCTGGTGGAGAGTGAGAGTTCCTCATGACAAACTGAGGCAGAAAGAAAAAGTCTGAACTTGGTTCACAAATCAGTATGTGCATACAAGCCAGATATGGTCAGTATCTGCACTCCCCACTCAGAGGTGGTAAGGGAATATTCTCCCAATGGGCAGAATCTTAGGTAATGCACCTGGTTTTTCACTTTGTGTAGAAAACAGAGTGGCCCAAGGTTAGGGTATATACATGGACTCAAATGGTTTGGCCACCTGGGCAGAACCTGGAAGGGGAAAGATTGGAAGACTGGGGACAAGAGACTTCTGTGTGGGTATATGGGAATAGGTACAATGTGTCAAAATTTTCATATTGCACATTAGAAATGTGAACTGTTCAGGGTGACTGGCTCAGTCAGTTTGGCTCAGGTCATGATCTCACAGCTCATGAGTTTGAGCCCCGCGTCAGGCTCTGTGCTGACAGCTCAGAGCCTGGAGCCTGCTTTGGATTCTGTGTCTCCCTCCCTCTCTGCTCCTCCCCTGCTCACACTCTGTCTCTCTCTCCTTCAAAAATAAACATTAAAAAACAAAAAGAAAAAAAACGTGAACTGTTCTCTATATAAATTTAGAAAAAACTATATGGAAAACTACCTTTCTTCCATTCACAAAACAAATTCACCTGGCTCCTTAAAATGGGATATCATGCAAAATTAATTGGCTGAATGTTGTGAAGTTGCATCAAAAGCACTTGCTGCTATGTCCACCTGAGACCATGTTGGTGAAGGTGGCAGGGAAACAGACTCTGTAGCTCATGTTTTGTTGTACTAGCGCACACATTTTGGAAAGTGAGTTATTTGGGCCTAGCAGCATGCATACCCTTCAACCCAGAAATAGCAGTTCCAGTTGAAATCTCCCACCATGAAAGAGGCACTAAACAACCAAGTATGTACACAAAATGGCATTTGACATTAGTCATCTCTGCCATTGGTCACCCCACTGATGACACAGTGGGTGTGGGAAGAGTCATGACAGCGGGATGGGCACTTTGCCTCCATGCGGCTACTGCTACTGCTGAATGTCCAACCCACTGCAACACAGAGCTGGCCCCCAAGTTAGTACCATCCTTCCAGGAGACCATCTGGCCACTGGAGGACAAACGGACAACTCCACCCTGGAAGGAGCAGTGATTTATTTTAACAGAAGTTGTTATGCATTCTGGGTAAAAGTTTGCCTTGCCTGGGGGAGCCTGGGTGGCTCAGTGGGTTGAGCATCAGACTTCAGCTCTGATCATGATCTCAGGGTTCATGAGTTCAAGCCCTATGTCGGGCTCTGTGCTGACAGCTCAGAACCTGGAACCTACTTCAGATTCTGTGTCTCCCACTGCTCCTCTCCCACTCACTCTCTGTCTCTCTTTATCAAAAATAAACAAACATTAAAAAAATTTAAAGAAAAAAAAGGTTTGCCTTGCCTGCCTATAGGCGTTAGCCATCACCACTGCCTAAGGGCTTACACAGTATTAAGTGCACTCTCGTAATTTACAGCAAAGTAAATGCATCTGCTCTACAGCAGTGGGCTGAGTGCGTGACATGCGATCCACTGGTCATATTATGTCTGTACCACTCAGAAATGGCTAATCTGATAGAACAATGGAATGGCCTAGAGAAATGACAACCAGGAGGCTGGTGAGGATGGAGCTCCTCCAGGATGCAGGATACTCAAAATCGAATGGACAGTTAACAAGCTGGCAGAAGATATCCAGACATTTATAGCAGATTATAGTTAATACCCATTGTATATAATTAAATTACTTAAATTGATAAGTAAAAAACCTGATAGGAGGAAATAAAGTACAGAAGAATAAATACAAATATTCACTAAATATAAAAGGGAAAACCTCACGATAACAAGAAGTGCCAGTTATGACTGTCATTTCCCTCACATATTTGAAAAATGGCAGGAATGGATAATATGCAGTGTTGGTGAAGGCTGTGGGGAAACACTCTCATACATGATTTTCTGTACAAGTGCACACATTTTGGAAGGTGAGTGAGTTGGACGTAGCAGCATGCTTACCCTTCAACCTAGAAATTCCAGTTCTCAGAATCTGAATACTTGTTCAAATGTGCCAAGTTAAAGCCCAAGGATTTTTCATTGCAGCAGTATTTGTAGTAGTGACAAATGGAAAACAACTTCATGTAAACTAATAGAGGACAATTTGTGGGAAAAAGAAGAAGTTAATATTTTTTGAGAACTTACTAGGTACCAGTCAGTGTTCCAAATACTTTACATGTATTAGCTGATTTAATCCTCACAACAACCCTTCTTTGTTCATTTCATAGGTGAGGCAATTGAGGCAGAGAGCCTAAGTAACTTGGAAAAAAAAAAAACGGATTTGAAATAGTATGAGTAGTTTGATTTTACTTTTAGAAACCAACAAGAACAATTCATGTATGTGTGCATGCACATGCGCACACGCATTTGCATGGGAAAATTGTGGATACGGAGGAATCTGATAATAGTTAGCTCTGGAAAGTGAAAATTGGGAAGGAGGATTTTCTCTTTCTACTTATATACTTTCGTATTACTGATATTTTTAAAGTAAGCGTTAGTTTTAGAATTTAAAAACAAATAACATTAACACCTAAAAATTCACCTGAATGCATTTACATGATTTTGTTCCATTTCACTGACTGAAGGGTTTGCTGTGGTTGTAGGAAGAAGTATTATTCCAGGGCAGGATGAAGTGTGCATTGTGTAAGAACTACATTGAGACTGAGGTTCTAGCTTGGCTTAAGGGAGGAAAAGAGTGGGGGTGGCAGAGGAAGGTGGGGAAATCAGAGGTTGGGAGCATAGACAGGATTTTATCAGAGGAAAACAGAGAGCAGATCCAAAACACCCTCAGGGCTGAAAGAGACCCCATAAGAAGTCTAAAAGCCTGCTCTCCACCCTCCTAATAGCCCTCCTAAAGGCAGACAGCCACATTCAGGGTCATAGTCAAGTTCCCTTATTCTCTCCTTGAGAGGTACAGTGAATTTTACATGCATTCAGCAGCCTGACCATTTGGGAAAATGCCTAATTATCCTTATTATTCCTCCAACCAGTATTTATTAAGCTTCCCCTATCCCAGGCACTGGGAACCAGTTACCTGCCATCAGGGAGCTTATACTCTGATACAGTTATTGAATGACCCACCTTCAAGGTGATCTTCTTTGACTGTTCCTCATATTCTCTTTATAAGCTCACACATAATCTAGAGTTTGCTTGAAGGGTAATGAGTTAATGATTTGACGAACCATAACAATCAACAGACTGAAGAGGGCATAGGAGTAAGTCAAGATCATTTCAACATCCGAAATGCGTTTTTAAGAAGACAGTTTGGAGGAGGTAATGGCTTTCTTAATTCCAAGTAATAAAATATTTATTTTTTAGATAGCCATACTCAAACCCAAAATCATTTATGTGATGGCTAAACTTTAATATGTGCTCAACTAGTTATGTTCATGTCAAAGTAATTACTGTTATAATCATCTAAATACATTTTTTTTTCTTTTTTTGGAAACTGCCTCTGTAGTGACAACAGGTCTTTTCAGCTTCATCATCCAAACTCTGAAGGCCTTCTCCATCACCACCTGCCTGGTGCCTCATCTGCTGGTCTCTCTTTTGGGGCCACAGTTACCACCAAAGAAGGCATAGGAAGTACCCAAAACAGGATTCACCTAGTTCAAGTAAGAGTATATGTTATGTTAACAAGTTCATGATAAATATGGATTTAGATGGCTTCTTAGTTGTCTGAGCCATGGGTTAGGGTTTTAGGCAGCTGAAGGTTTTTGTCCCTTTTATAGGAAGAAGTTACTCTTTTCTTAATTTTCTTATCCTTCTATGGATTTCTTTATTATTATTATTTGAAGTTTATTATACTCCCATAAAAATGTGAGGGCAGGTGGTGCAGAGGCTGTAACACCCCATCTGTGTCACCTTGAACCATCTCATTGTCTCGGGAAGGAATCCTCCCTCCAGGAAGGCTCTGGGTCTTGTGCACACAGAAAGGGGACAATTCACACTTTAAAGTTCCTATAATAAATGAGAAAAACAAGGATGCATATTCTATGTTTGGTCTGTGTAAATAGCCATGCTGCAACCTCTACCAGAAAAAAATACTTTTGTGATTTGGATATTTGAATTGGGCATGTCGTGTAATAGTCTTTAATCAAAACTACATATGTTCAGTTGCCCCCAAACTAAGTTATAAAGCTCTTGGGAGCAAGGATTATGTCTTGTTCTAAAAATACCTTTCTAGACTATAAAGAATTGATGTGTCCTAAAGGTTGCTGTTAGACCACTGTTCCAGAGGCCAGAGGGAAGAAATATCACTGGTCTGTCCTTTTGCCTTCAAGAAACTCCTCAGATCATCAGAGGTACAGAGCTGGGCACATTAATCTCAAGGCCCAGTTGTATGGGATTTTTTAACTCATGTACTTAAGATGCATTAGTAAAAATGTCCCATAGTGAATGAACATCAAATAGCCCTCCAACATCAGAACAAGAAATGAATAGTAGAAAAGCTGGAGCTCTCTTTATGAGCAGAAGACTTTACAATAAATCCCTCCAATTCAGGTGCTGTTTTTTCCCCCAAGCAGTAGCAAAATGAGGGAGAGAACAAAATAGAAGCAGATACTCTCAGTGTCTGTGGTCTTCAGATAAATCCAAACTGTGCTCTTGAAGTCATGCCCTGGGTTGACTTTGAAGGCTTCCTCTCCCAGCTACCTCCATAGAGTCTGTACCCAGAAAGCTTCTGTTGGCATCTTAAATGTGAACAATCACAGCACTTCCAGTTGATACCTGACAGGTCTGTGCCTACCTCTACCTGTACCAATCAGGAGCTTCCTACCCTTCACTTTCAGGGTGGATCCTCTGTGTTCCTTGCTTTTAGGAAAAGATTACTAAAGGCCATCCACCCAGCATGGATTCCACACCACAGGCCTGATGATGAGTGTCTGTATTTGCTAAGGAACTACCTGGAGCCCTCCACAGAGCAGTCCGTGGGGTGAGTCACAAACCACTACACAATAGAATGAACATTGTCTTTACAAGAGGAGCAGAGATGCTTGAACATTTTTCTCTGAGGAAATAGGTCAAAGGGCTTGGCCTTTGATCTGTATGATCCATGCCTCTCAAGCAATGTTAGCAAGTATTATCTATCCCTATTTACCAGGAAAGGAAACTGAGGCAGCCAGCCAGAGAATAAAGTGAATTTTCCATATGACTGTTACCTTCTTGGCACTATATCAGTTGTTCCTGATCATTTTAGAGTAATGTATGTTTCACTAGCATATGCTCGTTGAATCAGTCTGCATGGGTAACTGATGCAATTGCAATGTTATTGGAATGGTGTTTGGAAATATTACGGCTTTAAAAATCTTTTAATTATGTATTTACAGCTAGCCAAAAAAAAAAAAAAAAAAAGCAATGACCTTTGGGTTGTTTTTATTTCATTGTGGCTGTTACTGCTACAATTGTGATTTTAGGATTAATGCTTAGGAAATCATAGACCCTTAGGAATTAGGAAAAAATCATTTATGACTCATAAACTTACATTCAGTTGAAATGCCTTAAGACTTTTAAGGTAGTATTTCCCCCTTTTGCCTTTTGGAAACTAAAATTCTCATTAAATTTCATATATGCATTCTGTTCTTTTAAGATATTTTTAAACTTCTATTATTTGAAAATCTGATGAATGTTGCTTTCTATGTGATATGTCCTTAATTAAAATATTGAACACAATAAGCCAAGCAAAAAAAACAGAAGAAAATTAACCAACATTGTTAACATTGAGCTGTTGTTCAGTCAAGTACAAACCCTTCTGTGGTATTGTGCATTTAGATTTTTCTATCCCCTCCAAAGACTGAGCACAGACTCTGTCAGATGCCTTGTGAAATCCCTGTGCACTGTGTCTACAGCACTGATGAGTTTCTCATTCTAGAAATCTCATCTCAAAAAGGGAATGAGGCTAGTTTTCTTGAGTACCCAGTCTCCTCTTTGGGACCACTGCTCTAGGCCCTCTCATCAATAATCCATTCCAGAAGAGCTCCAGAAAGTTGCCTGGGAGCAAAGTCAACTTCAGCGAAATCCATCTTTTTGGAAACCAGGAACAATAGTTGCCTATCTCCGGTGTTCTAGCACTGCTCTGTTTTCTGTGATGTCTCAAAAAGATTACTCACCATGGTTTCACAATCTAATTAACAAACTATGGTAAGGTCAGAGGACATAATTCACCTTGATTGATCTGACCACTTGAACAAATTTAAAGGCCAAGTGCTTTCTTAGCATCTCCACATATCCTGGGCTTCAAGTCTTTTTTTTTTTTTAACTGTGCTTGTCTGATCCTTTCAGTTTACAAAGCATTCCTTTGGTGAGAAATATGGAAGAAAAAATAGGAATAAGAGAGTTCTGCCTTCTGACTTCTGTAAATATTACTCTATCTTCATTGAGCAGTATATTTGGTCTCTGTTTGATACATTTTATGGTTGGTAGTGTTTTCTGCAAAATATATCTCTTAGACAACTTGACACTGCTCTGCATCACACTTTAGCCTCTGTTGTCAGTTTGACCCATTACTTCCATCATTTGTTCATGTCCTTTCTTTATCTTGGCTAGTCAGAGTGCAGTCTGGTTACAGTGCCTTCCTAATTCCTTAGTTCTTCCTCATTTACAATTACATCTTCCAAATTTCATTTCTGAGAGCTTCCTGTGTATTTTGTGCTATATTTTCTTGTTATAGTTTCTGGTAAATGGGAGAAAGTCCATCATTGTGCTGTACTTTCTGAAACTGGCTTTTTATAATATAAGCCTCCAGCCCTGAATAACAACATTTATGTTCTTCTCTTTCTCATGTTATAAACCCAAGCATGTTCTCCCCAAACATTTTGTTACAGGCTTTATGGTTAGCTTGACAGCCACCCCCCTCATTTATTCCCCTCATTTTTGAGCCAGAAGAGAACCTTTTCTATCCCCTCTTCTTTAGAAATGGTAGAATTTTTCAAACCTGGGTAATTCCCAGCTGTATCCTTCCTCTGTTCCAGTTTTTTAATTTGCTTTAGGGAAGCCCCATCCATTCTTTGGTTGGAACGAGTGGCCTGTGTTGTCCACCCTGCTGAGAACTAGATGTTGGTTCAACTGGTAAGATGGGGTCAGAGGTGTGAAGAGATCCCGTATTGGGGCTGCAGAGGATGCTTCAGACAAAGGAAGCTGGGTTCAATAAGGCAGGAGTAGAATTCTCAACATTTAGCCAAAAACTGAGGACCTGGAGACAGATCTAAAAATCCAGTAAAGGCCAATAAAGGGGAGTCAGGTTAAAAAAGACACAAAAGAAGAAGTAGTGAATCTAGACAGTTACCTTCAGCAAGCACTGTGTGTAGGCACATTTCTGTTCATTTCTCTTTAAGCTCTCACCCAAAAAGTTTCTATCCTCTTCTTTCCTTTGAGGTTCCTGGATTTCCACTCATGTTTATATTTCATGAGTATATCATCTCTGCCTTCTTTGTTAGTTGTTTTGTTTTGTTTTTTTGTCAGATACTATTAGTGGGTCTCATCACTCTAGGTTTTTGGTGATGTCTGTTAGACAACAGCATCATTTTTTAAATTATTATTATTTTAATGTGTATTTATTTTTGAGAGCGGGTAAGAGGGCATGAGCAGAGAAGGGGCAGAGAGAAAGGGAGACAGAATCCAAAGCAGGCTCCAAGCTCTGAGCTGTCATCACAGAGCCCGATTCAGGGCTTAAACCCACAAGCTGTGAGATCATGACCTGAGCCGAAGTCGGACACTTAATTGACTGAGCCACCCAGGTGCACCGACAACAGTAGCATCATTGCCCCCAAATTGCAAGTCCTCTTTTCTTTATCACCCATAGTCTGTGCTTTCATATCTAGACACCACCATAAAAGCTAACTTTTACTGAGTACTTTATACCAGCCATATACTATGGCAGTTACTATGTGCCAATTGTGCAGATGACAAAACTGAAGTACAGAGTGCTTAACCTATTGCCCAAGATCACATCACTAGCAAGTGGAATAGTCAGGATTGGAACCCAGGCAATCTGGTTGTAGAATCTGTGTTCTTTTTTTTTTGGGGGGGGGGGTAGGGAGCTGCATTTTGCTTCCTTTTTTTTTCATAAAATTTATTGTCAAATTGGTTTCCATACAACACCCAGTGCTCATCCCAACAGGTGCCCTCCTCAATGCCCATGACCCACTTTCCCCTCCCCCCCACCCCCCATCAACTGTCAGTTTGTTCTCAGTATTTAAGAGTCTCTTATGGTTTGCCTCCTTCTCTCTCTGTAACTTTCCCCACCCCTTCCCCTCCCACCTGGTCTTCGGTTGAGTTTCTCAGGATCCACATATGAGTGAAAACATTTGGTATCTGTCTTTCTCTGCCTAATTTATTTCACTTAGCGTAACACTCTCCAGTTCCATCCACGTTGGTACAAATGGCCAGATTTCATTCTTTCTCATTGCCAAGTAGTCTTCCATTGTATATATAAACCACATCTTCTTTATCCATTCGTCAGTTGATGGACATTTAGGCTTTTTCCATAATTTGGCTATTGTTGAAAGTGCTACTATAAACATTGGGGTACAAGTGCCCCTATGCATCAGCACTCCTGTACCGCTTGGGTAAATTCCTAGCAGTGCTATTGCTGGGTCATAGGGTAGATCTATTTTAAATTTTTTGAGGAACCTCCACACTGTTTTCCAGAGCGGCTGCACCAGTTTGCATTCCCACCAACAGTGCAAGAGGGTTCTGTTTCTCCACATCCTCGTCAGCATCTGTAGTCTCCTGATTTGTTCATTTGGCGTGAGGTGGAATCTCAGCGTGGTTTTGATTTGTACTATCCTGATGAGGAGTGACGTTGAACATCTTTTCACATGCCTGTTGGCCATCTGGATGTCTTCTTTAGAAAAGTGTCTATTCATGTCTTCTGCCCATTTCTTCACTGGATTATTTGTTTTTCATGTGTGGCGTTTGGTGAGTTCTTTATAGATTTTGGATACTAGCCCTTTGTCCGATATGTCATTTGCAAATATCTTTTCCCATTCCGTTGGTTGCCTTTTAGTATTGTTGATTGTTTCCTTTCTGTGCAGAAGCTTTTTATCTTCATGAGGTCCCAGTAGTTCCTTTTTGCTTTTAATTGCCTTGCCTTTGGGGATGTGTCAAGTAAGAAATTGCTGCAGCTGAGGTCAGAGAGGTTTTTTCCTGCTTTCTCCTCTAGGATTTTGATGGTTTCCTGTCTCACATTCAGGTCCTTTATCCATTTTGAGTTTATTTTTGTGAATGGTGTGAGAAAGTGGTCTAGTTTCAACTTTCTGCATGTTGCTGTCCAGTTCTCCCAGCACCATTTGTTAAAGAGACTGTCTTTTTTCCATTGGATATTCTTTCCTGCTTTGTCAAAGATTAGTTGGCCATACTTTTGTGGGTCCAATTCTGGAGTCTCTATTCTATTCCATTGGTCTATGTGTCTGTTTTTGTGCCAGTACTAAGGTGTCTTGATGATTACAACTTTGTAGTAGAGGCTAAAGTCTGGGATTGTGATGCCTCCCGCTTTGGTCTTCTTCTTCAATATTACTTAGGCTATTCGGGGTCTTTTGTGGTTCCATACAAATTTTAGGAGTGCTTGTTCTAGCTTCGAGAAGAATGCTGGTGCAATTTTGATTGGGATTGCATTGAATGTGTAGATTGCTTTAGGTAGTATTGACATTTTAACAATATTTATTCTTCCAATCCATGAGCATGGAATGTTTTTCCATTTCTTTGTATCTTCTTCAATTTCCTTCATAAGCTTGCTATAGTTTTCAGCATACAGGTCTTTTACATCTTTGGTTAGGTTTATTCCTAGGTATTTTATGATTCTTGGTGCAATTGTGAATGGGATCAGTTTCTTTATTTGTCTTTCTGTTGCTTCATTATTAGTGTATAAGAATGCAACTGATTTCTGTACATTAATTTTGTATCCTGCGACTTTGCTGAATTCATGTATCAGTTCTAGCAGACTTTTGATGGAGTCTCTTGGGTTTTCCATGTATAGTATCATGTCATCTGCAAAAAGTGAAAGCTTGACTTCATCTTTGCCAATTTTGATGGCTTTGATTTCCTTTTGTTGTCTGATTGCTGATGCTAGCACTTCCAACACTATGTTAAATAACAGTGGTGAGAGTGGACATCCCTGTCGTATTCCTGATCTCAGGGGGAAAGCTCTCAGTTTTTCCCCGCTGAGGATGATATTAGCTGTGGGCTTTTTATAAATGGGTTTTATGATGTTTAAGTGTGTTCCTTCTATCCCGACTTTCTTGAGGGTTTTTATTTAGAAAGGATGCTGAATTTTGTCAAATGCTTTTTCTGCATCGATTGACAGAATCATCTGGTTCTTTTCTTTTATTAATGTGATGTTTCACATTGATTGATTTGCGAATATTGAACCAGCCCTGCATCCCAGGAATGAATCCCACTTGATCATGGTGAATAATTCTTTTTATATACTGTTGAATTCGATTTGCTAGTATCTTGTTAAGAATTTTTACATCCATAGTCATCAGGGATATTGGCCTGTAGTTCTCTTTTTTGCTGGGTCTCTGTCTGGTTTAGGAATCAAAGTAATGCTGGCTTCATAGAAAGAGTTTGGAAGTTTTCCTTCCTTTTCTATTTTTTGGAACAGCTTGAGAAGGATAGGTATTATCTCTGCTTTAAATGTCTGGTAGAATTCCCCAGGGAAGCCATCTGGTCCTGGACTCTTATTTGTTGGGAGATTTTTGATAACTTATTCAATTTCTTCACTGGTTATGGGTATGTTCAAATTTTTTATTTCTTCCTATTTGAGTTTTGGAAGTGTGTGGTGCTTAGGAATTTGTCCATTTCTTCCAGGTTATCCAGTTTGTTGGCATATAATTTTTCATAGTATTCTCTGATAATTGCTTGTATTTCTGAGGGATTGGTTTTAATGATACCATTTTCATTCATGACTTTATCTATTTGGGTCATCTCCCTTTTCTTTTTGAGAAGCCTGGCTAGAGGATTATCAATGTTTTTTATTTTTCTGAAAAACCAAGTCTTGGTTTCATTGATCTGCTCTACTGTTTTTTAGATTCCATATTGTGTATTTCTGCTCTGATTTTTATTATTTCTCTTCTTCTGCTGGGTTTGGGGTGTCTTTGCTGTTCTGCTTCCTATTTCCTTTAGGTGTGCTGTTAGATTTTGTATTTGGGATTTTTCTTGTTTCTTGAGATAGGCCTGGATTGCAACATATTTTCCTCTCAGGACTGCCTTCACTGCATCCCAAAGCATTTGGATTGTTGTTTTTTCATTTTCATTTGTTTCCATATATTTTTTAATTTCTTCTCTAATTGCCTGGTTGACCCATTCATTCTTTAGTAGGATGTTCTTTAACCTCCATGCTTTTGGAGGTTTTCCAGACTTTTTCCTGTGGTTGATTTCAGGTTTCATAGTATTGTGGTCTGAAAGTGTGCATGGTATGATCTCAATTCTTTTATACTTATTAAGGGCTGTTTTGTGACCCAGAATGTGATCTATCTTGGAGAATGTTCCATGTGCACTCGAGAAGAAAGTATATTCTGTTGCTTTGGGATGCAGAGTTCTAAATATATCTGTCAAGTCCATCTGATCCAATATATCATTCAGGGCCCTTGTTTCTTTATTTATTCTCTGTCTAGATCTTCTATCCGTTTTTGTACATGGAGTATTAAAGTCTCCTCAAATTACCACATTCTTACCAATAAGGTTGCTTATGTTCGTGATTAATTGTTTTATATATTTGGGGGCTTTCGAATTCGGTGCATAGACATTTATAATTGTTAGCTCTTCCTGATGGATAGACCCCGTAATTATTATATAATGCCCTTCTTCATCCCTTATTACAGCCTTTAATTTAAAGTCTAGTTTGTCTAATGTAAGTATGGCTACTCCAGCTTTCTTTTGACTTCCAGTAGCATGATAGATAGTTCTCCATCCCCTCACTTTCAATCTGAAGGTGTCCTCAGGTCTAAAATGAGTCTCTTGTAGACAGAAAATAGGTGGGTCTGATTTTTTTATCCATTCTGATACCCTATGTCTTTTGGTTGGGGCATTTAGTCCATTTACATTCAGTGTTATAATTGAAAGATATGGGTTTGGAGTCATTGTGCTATCTGTAGGTTTCATGCTTGTAGCGATGTCTCTGGTACTTTGTGGTCCTTGCAACATTTCATTCAGAGTCCCTCTTAGGATCTCTTGTAGGGCTGGTTTGGTGGTGATGAATTCCTTCAGTTTTTGTTTGCTTGGGAAAACCTTTACCTCTCCTTCTATTCTGAATGACGGACTTGCTGGGTAAAGGATTCTTGGCTGCATATTTTTTTTTCTGTTCATCACATTGAAGATTTCCCGCCACTCCTTTCTGGCCTGCCAAGTTTCAGTAGATAGGTCTGCTACTTCCCTTATGTGTCTACCTTTGTATGTTAAGGCCCGTTTATCCCTAGCTGCTTTCAGAATTCTCTCTTTATCCTTGTATTTTGCTAGTTTCACCTATGATATGTCATGCGGAAGATTGATTCAAATTATGTCTGAAGGGAGTTCTCTGTGCCTCTTGGATTTCAATGCCTTTTTCCTTCCCCAGATCAGGGAAGTTCTCAGCTATGATTTGTTCAAGTACACCTTCAGCCCCTTTCTCTCTCTTCTTCTTCTTCTGGAATTCCTATGATATGGATATTGTTGTGTTTGATTGCATCACTTAGTTCTCTAATTCTCCCCTCATACTCCTCGATTTTTTTATCTCTCTTTTTCTCAGCTTCCTCTTTTTCCATAATTTTATCTTCTAATTTACCTATTCTCCCCTCTGCCTCTTCAATCTGCACTGTAACCACCTCCATTTTATTTTTCATCTCATTTATAGCATTTTTAAATTCATCATGACCATTTTTTAGTCCCTTAATCTCTGTAGCAATAGATTCTCTGCTGTCCTCTATGGTTTTTTCAAGACCAGTGATTAATTTTATGACTATTATTCTAAATTCTTGTTCCATTATATTGCTTAAATCGGTTTTGATTAATTCGGTAGCTGTTCCTACTTCCTGGGATTTCTTTTGAGGAGAATTCTTCTGTTTCATCATTTTGGCTAGTATTCTGTCCCCTATTCATTTTAAAAGCTTGTTGTATGCTCTGCACCTGCGAGCACTGCTATATTAAAGGAGGGTAATACACTGTACAGGGCCTGGCCCTTCAGGAGGTATTTTTTCAGGGATTGTTACTTGCTCTGTGTTGTAACTTTGGTTATTTTATTACCCTGCTTGTAGTAATATTTTGGACCCTCCACCAGATGTGCTTTGATTTGTTCCTGGAGTAGCCCTGTAAAGGAAAACAGATAGACAAACAGAACACAAAAACATGCAAACACACAAACAAATAACACAAATAAACAAAAACAAAAACCTAAAGACTAAAAACAAAAAACCCAAAAACACTGACTACAAGTAAAGAAGAGGGTGGAGGCTGTGCTGATGGTAGAGCACATACAAAGAGAGAAATGACAGGAGCGAGGGTGGGAGGGGGAGAGGAGAAAAAATAAACATTGATTAGGCAGAGAGACTAAAAGGCTTAATCCAGAGAGAGAAAGGAAAATAAAGAAGGAGGTGGGGAAAATGAAATGAAGATATAGTTACTCATACAGAGAAACTATATGGCTTGATTATTTCAGAGAGAAAGGAGTGTAAAGAAGAAGGTGTAGAACATGTATCAAGACAATGGATTAAATATGTCTGTTTAGACAGACCAATAATCAGAGTAACCAGCCTAGTGGAGGGAAGAGATAAGGAGGAGAATTGGGGGGAGGGGGTCGTGGAATATATCTATATATCCAGAATTGACCTAGAGTTAATCCAGGCAACGCTGCATTGCTTGTAGGTAGTAGCTGTCTGAAGGGTCTGTGCTGCTCCCGTGCATGTGCTACAAAGGGGCGTGGTTTGGCATTATCTGGACCCACCTCTACTATGGGTCCAGGAAGTGATCCCTGAGGCCCCGCCTTGGGGGGGGGGGGGAAATAGTGATTTCCCCCCCCCCCCCCCCAGTCTCTTCTCCATGGAGCCAGACCCGGTGGACTCAGTTTGAGTCATCTTCACTGTGCTGCGGGCGCAGATGGGTGGTCCTTCTCGCTCCACCAACTTCCCTGACCCTACGCTTGGCTACGATTCAAAGTCCCACTCATGTGCTCTGGCCCTGCGGAAATGCCTCTCAGAGTGGTGATATGTGGTCCTGGCTGGCTTTGTCTGTGCCACAGCACTTCAGGGAGGACCGCCTTCTCCTGCTGTGCACTGAGCTGCCGCCCTCACCGCAAGCCTCTGGGGTGGCAGGCGCAGGCAACCTTTGTCTTTTCCCACGGCACTGCAGGGAAACCGTGCGGCCTTTTCCTCCTGCAGACGATGCCCTTGGCCCAGCCGCTGCGCCCAGGCGTGGCGGACACAGGCAGGTTACGTACTATCGCACAGCCCTCCAGGGAGGGAACCACTTTCTCCAGCTGTGGACTGAGCCTCTAACCTACCACTGCACCCAGGCCTGGCTCCCCTCCTCCCCAGGTGCGCGAACAGGGAGCCGGCCCCAGTCCAAAGAAAGCCCCGCAGTTAGAGATTGGATCCCTCTCAGTCTCAGTCCAAGGTCTTTCTCCTCTCCAGATACAGTCTCCCACTTCCCTAGCCGCTCTTTCTCTTCCCTTTGTCTTTCCGCAGAAGATAGAATCTGTGTTCCTAACCCCCTTCTCTGAATCTATTTGTTTTCCTGGTACCATTTTCTTTGTTATTTTTCCTGGAGAATCACCAGGACCCCCTTTATTATTATTACTTCCCTTTACCCAATGTCACTAGTATCCTCTTTAGTTTCATATTTTGGAATATCACGTAGGTAAGTTTGCTTTTGCTTTTGTTTGTTTGTTTGTTTTTAAGTAGGCTTCACACCCAGCACAAAGCACAACTTGGGGCCTGAACTCACGACCTGAGATCAAGATCTGAGCTAGGATCAAGAGTCAGATGCTTAAGCAACTGAGCCACCCAGGCACCCATCATCTAGGTAAGTTTTTAGTCTACTAATTTACTTATTTCTTTCTCAGATTTATTCATGTGCCCTTCTATAAGCATTAGTTGAGTTCCTTCTGTGTTGTGAGCTGTGTGACCATGGTTCTTACCCCTAGGGAGAATCAGTCCCTGATTGGGACTGATTAATGACTGATTAATGACTGATTAATCAGGGACTGATTCAGGGACAATTAATATCTTTAAGCAGTTGATGAATACAGAAAATTTTGTGCAAAATGTGTATATATTCACATGTGACTTTGAGGACATATTCACATAACTGTTACCAGATTCTCAGGAGTCTGTGACCCCCTCCCATAAAGATGAGAATCACTCGTCTAAAGAGACACAGAAATCGTTATAATACCATGACACCCTGATTAGATCTAGGAGCTATAGTCCCAAACATGCTTTCCCAACCTTATGAGAGGTACTTCCTCTTTGATTGGGTCAGTCCTTCCAATGTTATATGATTTTTTAATATCATCTGATGACTGACAGGAACTTTAAAGGGTCTGGGATTTTACTTACAAACTAACAAGTTAGGCTGATACAGTTTGATGATGCTAGCAGAAAACACAAGACTCCTGAGTCAGAGGCAAAAGACTATGTTCTTCACAGCAATAGCATTGCTACAGTAGTAGCATTTCCAATTAGCTTTCCAGGCCCCAATTCCCACAAAGCAATGTGGTGAGGGCCAGTTGACACCTGGAGGTGCCATGGGCTGCATATAGTAGAGGAACCCTGAGATTAAGGAACTCAAATCTTTTATAATGGGTGGTAAGCCTCCCAGAAGGTGATGTTATCTTATTATACTGAACAGTAAGCATTGCTGCTAATTCCTTCACAGGGGGACAGTTTTCCACACTGCTCACTATACCCACATCCTTGAGAAGGTAGTTTGAAACCAAAGCATGTGCCTCTGCTCATGCAATGTACTCATCTTCAGCATGTGACTTACTCCCCTCTAGGGGTTTCCTCAATCCCTTCCCTTCCTCCTCACTGATTTCCTGCTCTGCATCCTTCCACAGAGTGCACTCCAGAACTGTATCCTGAATGTCTTCTGAGGACACTAGTTCAATCTAGAAAAACTACCAGGATTTTGTATATGGTTTTTTGGAGGGAGAGGGGCTCCTAGTTATGAACAAGGGAGACACACCAAGGGCAGAGATGTGGCCTTTGGGTTGAAATATTGTGCGTTTCCTTCTACCTGGGCAATTACTGCTGCTGACCTGAACACAGACCCATTGTGGAAAGTGGGGAAGGTTTTAGTCCTGGGAGTATGAACAACTGATAGCTGCTGGGCTAGTACTTCTATGTTAAATAGCAAAGCATCACACCCATTACATGAAATTGGTCTTCAAGGAAGCACAATATTGTGCATTAGACTCAGAGGTTTACCAGTTTGCCCATCGCAGTGAGGGTAACTAGATGTTTTTCTCAGAAATAGAGACAAGTACCACCTTAATGGCTTCTTTGAAAGTGAAGGTTATAAAATAACATATTCTAACTGAAAACGGATTAGACCATCTTCCTAATATCTAGCTTGGTGATGAGGAGAAGCAGAGAAGAGTCTATTTCTCACACTGCCATTTCAGCAGAACATTTTATGGAATCATAGCCAAAGTAAAACATTTTTGTGAAATAAATACCTGTCTTCTCTGAATCCAATTCCATCTTTGATTAGTACTAATGGCCTATGAGGAAGAGAGGACAAACCGTTTTCATCTTTCATGTTGTGTGGAATCAGTAGCCACTAAGCATACGTAACATCCATAGAGCATTAGCATCAGACCCTCCTCTGCCCACTCCCTACACGCACACCCCAAAAACCTATGGTAAGTAGCTAGTAAAGACTATATGGAATTATTAATTTAAAAAATATATTTTTCCTTCAAAAATATACCTCATAAGCTGCAGAAGTTATATAGCCAGAGATGTTTGGATTCCAAAATTGTTGAAAAAAAAAATAAAAGGATATGGAAAAGTGAGAACAAGTTAAGATGATGCCCAACGGTCCATGCAAGGAAATATCTAAAGAAAAGACCGAGGAATGGAGACTAGAGAACTATGTAAACAAAATTGACATGAATAATCCATGTAAAACATTCGCTACAGTACACGGCAGCTATAAATATTAGTATTACTATTTACCTGAGCTGGGGAAGCAAGACAGATTGCAGTAATATGTGTTTATTTATTTATTCATTCATTTTTCAAGTCATTTATTCATTCATTATTTGTTTGAAATTATGTGTCCTAGAATTTAGGTACCTTCCATTGTCTCCTGCATTTCAGTTTCACTTTCTTCATGAATTTAAAGATTACTTGAATCAACTTACTTAGCTAGAACTCTGTAGTCAGATAAGCAAAGAGGAAAGACCTGTGCCAGATTTCAAGGCAGAAATAGATTCAACAGAAGGAAGAACCCCTCAGGGTAACAAGCCCCTGGGGTCAGTGGCAGCCTGGAGGGCTACTGTTCTAACTCAGGAGGCTCCAGGGCCTTTCAGTCTTCTCTTGGGAACCCTGCTCCCCATGTCTGTCTCTGAAGGGGTTGTTTTGAGCATTGCATGCCTTAATGAATGGGAAGCACTGTACTGTGGTAGACAACCAGACAATTAACAATTACAGGTAATACAAAGTTAGGTTTTATTAGCATGAACTTCATTATCAGAATGCACTGCTTCAAATTCTATTCTTTAGCTATATAATTTGATAAATTATTTGACCTTCCTAAGCCTCTGTTTCCTTATCTGTAAAAGATTATGATCATGAGGATTATATTATATCATGTCTGTAAAGTGCAATACATGAGACTAGCACATACTGAGTGCTAAATATAACGTCTACTACAATTAATACAGCTACTATTACCACTGCTACTACTATCATCATCATTATTATTATCATTATTAACACCTCTTTTGGGGGGCACCTGGGGGGCTCAGTCAGTTGAGCATCTGACTTTGGTTTTGGTTCAGGTCGTGGTCTCCTGGTCGTGGGATCGAGTCCCATGTTGGGTTCTGCCCTGAATGTGGAGCCTGCTTAGCATCCTCTCTCTCCCTTTTACCCTCTCTCTGCCTTTCCCTGCCTTCTCAAAATAAATAAATAAACTTTTTTTTTTAATACTTCTTTTGGTATTTAACAACTCTAGGATTCCTGCTTTGCCATCCTTGTTTTCTTCAATAGAGTTATATTTCTGTCAAATGAATGGGGGAGGGAAATGTTTGGGTCAAGAAGAAAAGAAACCCGAGAACAAAGCTAGTGTGTCTTTCCTTCTGTCTCCTTTAATCTGCAGCTTCCCATATTTGGTCTATCAGGATGAACCTGACCAACAGGGCTTGGGATGCTGGTGGGACCTCGTGAAAAGCACATGTTCTTCTCCCAGTCCTTCTACCCCTTCCCTTCCATTGGCCCTCAACCACCACAAACCCATCTTCCTGGGAGGAAGGAATCCTGGTGTCCCCAACTTTGAGAAGACAGGACCTCACTCAAGTCCCAGCCCTAAAACTTTCTAATTTGGATTTAACTTCCTCCATGGTATAATTGGGATAACACTTTGAGGAAGCTGTTGGGAAGACTAGATGATACACATAAATGATGTACATAAAGTCCCAAACACAGTGGCAAGCACATAACAGTTGCATAATAAATGCCAGTTTTTTCCTAATAGCTGATGTTCAGAATTGTTCTTAGAACCAATCTTGGAAGAGGTTTATTATATACTAGAGTATTTGTCACAATGTTATTTATAATAGCAAAAATTAGAAATAACTTAAATGTTCAACAGTAGGGGATAATTTCATTTTTTTAATGTTTATTTACTTCTTTATTTTTTTAATGCTTATTTATTTTCATGAATTTTAATTTATTTTTTAATTTATATCCAAGTTAGTTAGCATATAGTGCAACAATGATTTCAGGAGTCGATTCCTTAATGCCCCTTACCCATTTAGCCCATCCCCCCTCCCCCACCCCCTCCTGTAACCCTCTGTTTATTCTCCATATTTATGAGTCTCTTCTGTTTTGTCCCCCTCCCTGTTTCTATATTATTTTTGCTTCCCTTCCCTTATGTTCATCTGTTTTGTATCTTAAATTCCACCTATGGGTGAAGTCATATGATATTTGTCTTTCTGTGACTAATTTCACTTAGCATAATACCCTCTAGTTCCATCCACATAGTCGCAAATGGCAAGATTTCGTTCTTTTTGATTGCCGAGGGATACTCCATTGTGTGTGTGTGTGTGTGTGTGTGTGTGTGTGTATGCATTGTGTGTGTGTGTGTGTGTATATATATATATATATATATATATATATACGCACACCACATCTTCTTTATCTATTCATCCACCGATGGACATTTGGGCTTTCCATACTTTGGCTGTTGTTGATAGTGCTGCTATAAACATGGGGGTGCATGTGCCCCTTCAGAACAGCACACCTATATCCCTTGGATAAATACCCAGTAGTGCAATTGCTGGGTCGTAGCTGGTTGTTCTATTTTTAATTTCTTGAGGAAACTCCATACTGTTTCCAGAGTGGCTGCACCTGTTTGCCTTCCCACCAGCAGTGTAAAAGAGATCCTCTTTCTCTGCATCCTCGCCAACGTCTGTTGTTGCCTGACTTGTTAATGTTGGCCATTCTGACAGGTGTGAGGTGGTATATTATTGTGGTTTTGATTTGTATTGCCCTGATGATGAGTGATGTTGAGCATTTTTTCATGTGTCAGTTGGCCATCTAGACGTCTTCTTTGGAGAAGGGTCTATTCATGTCTTTTGCCCATTTCTTCACTGGATTATTTATTTTTTGGGTGTTGAGTTTGAGTTCTTTATAGATTTTGGATACGCTTTATCTGATATGTCATTTGCAAATATCTTCCCCCATTCCATCAGTTGCCTTTTAGTTTTGCCGATTGTTTCATTCACTGTGCAGAAGCTTTTTATTTTGATGAGGTCCCAATAGTTCATTTATTTATTTATTTTTATTTAAATGTTTTTATTTATTTTTGAGAGAGAGAGAGAGAGCATGAGCGAAGGAGGGGCAGAGAGAGAGAGGGCAATACAATCTGAAGCAGGCCCCAGGCTCTGAGCTGTCAACACAAAGCCTGATGCAGGACTCGAACTCACAAGCCATGAGATCATGACCTGTGCTGAAGTCAGACACTTAACTCACTGAGGCACCCCAGCAATAGGGGATCGCATTTAAATTTAAATAAAACATTTAAATAAATGTTTAAATATATTTTTATTTAAATAAATAAATTTAAATTTAAATAAAACATCGCATACCCACATGATTGGAACTTAAGCTATCTTAAAAAATCTTTTTTGTGTAATATTGAATTTGAAAATAAGAATGATATAAGTACAAAAAATTTTAATTGAGCACTCTGACACCAAATTTGTAAGGAGAAAATTGTTTATATATACAATATATACACAGTGAGAATAAAAATGGAAGGAAATATGTATAACATTAATAGTTCTCTTTGTATGGTTGCATTTTGAAGTTATTTTCTAGATTTTACAGCAACTGTACATGATTTTTTACATGAATGTGCATTAATTTTATAACTGCACATACAAAAAAAAAGTTTAAACAAAACCAAATTCCTATGGACTAGAAACACATTCCCTCTAAAAACCAAGTTCCTTAGTTTCTAGCATAGATTGGAAAAGGGAGAGGAAAAATTTAAAGATTGACATGACTGCTTACCTGGTGACCACCAAATATCACTGCCGGGCTGTCAGGAAAGAGCAGACCTGCCCCTAGCATTTGCAAGACCTAAAGCAAGAGTTCCAACAGGAGGTGTCCAGTTCTCTTCTCTTCCTGCCCAGCTCTGTCCTGCACTGATGCCATCACAGACTGGATACCCAGCTCACATCTCCAAGTCCCATCTACCCCCCAAACAGACACCTCTTGGCCACCACATTGGCTCAGGGGTAAGTTCCTAGTTGCACATCTACCCTGTCTGGGAGGAGGGACCAGACCAGAGGCCAACATGGGCTCTGGAGGTGGGTCTGGGGCCTTTGAGGTAGTGTGTCCCCACAGCTTGTGGCTAGAAGATGAGTACTGGCTGAGAGTAGAATATCCCTTTGATCCCGAGGACTCCTAGTCCCTTGAGGAAGGGGTGTGGCAAAAGAGGGACAGAGTTGGAACCCAAAGCAGAATTCCAGTGACCTGAGGCCTAAGGACAAAGTTGGGAATGGACTCCTGGAAGCCACATTTGATGTTTCTGACATGAATAGAAATATAAATAAGAATGAACTCCAGATAGCAGTTTGTATGCTTAAAAGATAACGTTACAGAAAATCTAATAAAGTGCTTAATTTAACCATTACTCATTCTTCAGCTGTAATTTTCCCTCCATCACCTTCCCGCATAGTGTCAACTAATCATGTTTAGTTCCTGTTAGAACGTAAACTTCTCAGTAGTGAACTTCCCTGGAGCTCCACCGGCCTGCAGACGGAGCTGTGTTCCACGATTCCCCAGGCCAGCTCTGTTTTAGAAAGCCATTTCCCTATTCCAACTGAGCTCTGCTTTCCTGTAATTTCCATATACAGGATGATATTGGGCAAATCTGTGTCCTCTGTGTTTCTCCCAGACGCAGCCAGCTCTCTTCCCCACTTCCCTTCCGTACTCATCCCCCTGCCTCTTGTCTCCCTTCCAGCTAAATTCTTCTCATGTACTTTCTTCACTTAATGTCTCATCCATTCCTGAGATTCCAAGGAACATCTCCATAAATGATTCCCAAATCCTTTTCTACCTCTGCTCTCTCCACCGTTCCCTCACATCCCTAATCCTGAGCTCATAGTAACCAGTTTCTCCCCTTACTCCTATACCTACATGAATGGTACCACCCTTTTTTGTTTTTTCTCCCCCATAACCAAGGTGTCAGATTTTTGCAGGCACTGGTCCTCAAGCTCACTGTTTGCTTTTCCTCTGTACTTGCACTGCCTTGGTCCAGACCGTCTTCATCTGCACTGAGATTATTACAAATTCTATACTTGGTCACCTTCCTCCCAGCACTTCCCCATACAACCCATCTCATGTCAGGGTTCCCAAACTTCCCAGGATTCCTTAGGAAGCTTTTAAAAAATGTGATTGCCTATTATGTTTTACTGGATTGGAACCTTGTGTGGTATGGGCCCATCAGTAGCTCCGAATTTTTATGAGGCTTCCCTGGTGACAGATACAAAGTCTGCAGGTTTCCTGTTGGGAACCACTGCATATCATGGTCAAATTAATCTTCCAGAAATATTGGCTTAGAAATGCTGAGTGGCTCCCACTGGCCCCCAATACTATCGCAAATCTGAATCCTGCCTTTTAAAACTTTCTGTAGCCTGCTCTGACCTGCCTCATACACCATCTCCTTCTAATCCCTCGCCTGTAGTCAAGGCCATCTACTTGATTTCTTCCTAACACCTTGTGAACAGCCTCCCAGCCTCTGGTCTGAATTCCCTCCTTGCCCCTCTTCCAGGAAGCCTCTACTTGTCTTCACTTGCTCCCTGAGTGCCCGGGGAGTGTGCTCTTTGTACCACCCTTCTGACACTTGGCTTCTGCTGCCCCTAATTGCAGTTCATCTTTGTCCGGCTGGGCCCAGAACTGGGCAGGAGCAGGTATTTAGCAGCTTCCAGTTTCCTCCCTCCCCGCCCCCTACCACTGCCCATCTAAGCCAGAGTAAAATTGAGGAGCTAATCTTTCTCACATAACCTTGTGCTCCTATCACCCAGTCCAGGGCCTTTCAAACAGGGCAAGTGCATAAAGTCAAGTTTTGACTTTGTTTTTTACCAAGAGACTAAAACATTAATTGTTTTTTCTTAAGGCTTATACCAAATTGTATAAAAAAGGATTTCAGCTCTCGCACCCAATCCAGAAATGTATATTTCCACCTCAGCTAACAGTATGTTCTTTTTCTCCTGATTTATTTCTCTTTTTATGCTTACAGTGAGGGAATAAACAGTCCCATCGGCTCATCCCCAGTTGATACTTTCCAGCATCTTTTACTCCGATATCTTAACCTGAATGTCAAAACGAAAATGTGAAACACCTCCCAGGCAAAACACACTCATCCTTATAACCTGTTTCTTTAGTGTTCACCCATTGAAAATAAAGCCAGGGCAAAAAAGGATTTAAAATCTGTCATAGCAGATCTTACTTACTTGAAATGTTAATTGACTTAATATTATTTTGTCTCCATGGTCACCTTTGCACTACTGACACTCTCAGGGACCTGTGAAAGGCATTTTTTTTTCTCCCAGGACCCACCCCTGGGTGAACCCACCTTGTCCCTGACCTCTCATCTGGTAGAACTTTCCCTCTGTGACCAAAGCAGGAAAGTCACAGAGTCTGTTCTGGTACACCAAACACCTTTATTAAAAATCCAAGGAAAATTCAGGGCACAAACCATAGGCAGGTGAGGGTAGTTACCACCTCCATATCTCACCTGAGAACTTGGCAGAGTTTTGAAGCATCTAACTGCCTCCTTTTATTTTATTTTATTTTATTTTATTTTATTTTATTTTATTTTATTTTTACTTGTTCCTCCAGGCGTCCTTGGACCTACTTGTAATTGTTTCACAAACTTCTTTTGAGAGCCTCCCAAATGTCAGCACTAAGCTAGACACTTGGGAACAGAAATGACACACTGCCTGTCCCTCGGGAGCTCACAGTCAAATGGAGGAGTCAGACAGGTGTGCCAGTAACCATTAACAAGAGAGCATGAAGAAGGTTCATATGACCTAAGAACCAGGTTCTGGGAGTAGAGCAGAGAGCAAGAGGTGGGATAGGGAGAGAAGAGAGAGACTTCTCCAAAGAGCCAAACTTGAGCTCAAACTTGAATTGTAAATAGAAGTTATCTGGAGGTGAGAAGGGGGAATGAATGGGACACAAACAGGGAATCCTAGGTAAAATAAAAATCACACACATTGTCTTATGGCTTTGCAGAGCTCGGAAACTTCAGGAAAAACAAGCAATTCCAAATGACTAGGGCATGGCATGTTGGAGAGTCCACTGTAACCCCATCCCTACCCTATAAGGTGAGTCTGGGAAGGGAAGAGGAGGCCAGATCCTGATACGCTTATAATATTGACCTAAAAATATGATGTGTTTGTACATGTAATGAAGAGCCATTACAGGATATTTACAGTTTTGAAAGATCACCCTGGCTGTTGTATGGAGAAGATTGGATTATAAGTGTGAATGCAGGGTGACAGGTGGGTATTGCTGCAGCTCAGGAGAGGGACAGTGGTATCTTGGATTAGGGTACTGGGGGTGGAGATGGAGAGAGGGGACAAATGGGAGAGATAATTAAGAGGCAAAATCAAAAGGGATATTGGTGGTGGATTGGATGTAAGTGGGTGAGAGAGGAGAGGGGAGGGTCAGGAGTGACTCCTAGGCTTTCAGTCTACACAACAAGTTGCTAAGTTAGGACCACCAGAGTAGAAGCACCTTTGAGAGGACAGACCAGGAATTTGGATTTTCACCTCCTTTTACTAAATCCAAAGAGAAGTAATGAGTAGGTAGTTGGGAGCTCAGAGGAGAGGTCAGGATGGAGTGTTTACATTTGCAAGTCATTTGGGCTCAAAGCCCATATGATGAGCTCAGAGCTGGAAAGAGGCCCTGGATCTTAGTTCTCAGGGGATTCCAACAGCTAATGAATAGATGGAAAGATGAGTGGACTCTTGGGTAAGAACAGGAGGCCAGAGGGGGCATACAAATCAGAAGACAGAAATTCCAGAAGCATTGGAAGGGTCCATTTTGAGAAGGAGAGAGTGGTCAGATGCAACAAGTATTGTTGAGAGATCAAGTAGGATAAGAACAGAAGACGGGCAAAGACAACACTGTTCACCTTCACGAAAGCAGGAAGGAGCATGTCACAGGAAGGGTGGGAAGGAAAGAACTGGAGCCAGGGAGGCAAGAGTGCTTTACAAAACTGGCTGAGGGAGAGACAATAGCACAGTAGCTGGAAGGGAACTGGGATGGAAGAGTTTGAGTTTTGCCTTTTTTTATTACGGAAGAAGATGTTGATGGGAAGAGTGTAGGTAAAAGGGAGACACTGGATACTTCAGAGATGGAAGGGGTCAGTCCAAAGCATTGAATGAGAAGTGCCTTTTCTGTTCCTTCCAGAAAACTTTCACTGAAACATTCCTGCCAAGTTTGGGGAAGAGGCCTCCAGTGCCCCCTAGAATTTTGCTTTTTCCCGTAGGGTATTTTTTGCCCAATGCGGATTGCCTATCTACTCAGTAGACTGAACTCGAGTCAGGTCTGGGAGGGATGTGTGGTGTTCACCATGTGTCACCAGCCTGGCACAGTGACTCTCAAGTGTTTGGTCTCAGGGCTGCTTATACCCTTAAAAATTATTGAGGACCCAAAAGAGCTTTTGTTTATGTGAGTTATATCTATTGACATTTGGAGTATTTGAAATTAAAGCTGGGAAATATTTTAAACATTTATTTACTTATTTATCTTATTTATTTATTTATTTATTTATAAATAAATAACACAATTAAGCCCATTGTACATTAGCATAATAACATATTCATGAAAAATAACTATATTTTTCCAAAGAAAAACCATTGAGAAGAAAGGCATTATTTCACAACTTTGACATATCTCTATAATGCTGGCTCAAAAGAAGCCAGCTGGATTCACATATCTGTGTTATATCCTGCTAGTCATGATACTGTACAAGGTCCAGGCTTTGGAAAGCTCCACTGTACATTTATGAGAGAATGAGAAAGAAGAAGGCAAATAACATTTTTCGTTATGAAATGGTTTTGACCTTGAGACCCCTGAAAGGGTTTCAGGGACTCTCAGGGATCCTTGGACTATACTCTGAGAACCATTGATCTGACCTGTTGAGAGGACCATATGAATTATTTCATTAACCAGAGCTTTGAATACATTCCCAGGGATTTCCATCTCTCTATCATGCTTTCCAACAAAATACATAGCTCAGGGCAACAATTATAGAATCCTTATGATAAAGAACTTCTCATTTAGCCAATCTGCCTTTAATTATTGTTCCCATTTCCATCCCTTTAGTCAGTTAACAGCTTCTACCATGATTTTTGTTCAATATTGAAATTATTTGGTGTGAAATGATTTATAAAAACACAGAAATTTCACCAAAAGATCTGTCCTTTTGATGGTTCCCACAATGAACAAAATAGTTTTATATAAAATATTTTTATGAGTATATTATCAAATTTAATTTCAAAAAAATTCAACTCCCTTGAGAAATGGTTCCCTTGTTTATTATTAATCAGCAGAAATTGTTTGAACCATACTTCTTCCAGGTGCATGGAACCATTTCAGTTTCAGAGGACTGGGCAGGGAGCCTGATGTTTTTAGGTTCATGGTCCTATTCACATTAACCTTCTGTGTCACCTTGACCAGGTCACTTCCCCTTTGGGCCTCATTGTTACTTTCTTCTATAAAACTAGACCAGTGGTTCTAATACTCATGTGAAGGAGCAATCAGAAGTCAAGGGCTTTTCCTCGAATACCATATTCTTTGCTGAACACCATAAAATAGTGGCAAATTTAGTTAGACTGAGTGGAATAGGAACAGTTTTAGACTTAAAAAATATGTATTATATGATCCCTTACTGGATCAAACCAGGGGGCACAGAAGTCCATTAAAAAGAAAAGAAGAGAGGGGTACCTGGGTGGTTCAGTCAGTTGAGTGTCTGACTTCGGCTCAGATCATGATTCTCACAGTTGGTGAGTTTGAGCCCCACATTGGGCTCGCTGCTGTCATGCAGAGTCCACTTCAGATCCTCTGTCCCCCTCTCTCTGTCCCTCCCCTACTTGTGCTCTCTCAAAAATAAATAAAACATTTGTAAAAAAAAAGAAAAGAAGGGGAAAGAAAAGAAAAAAGTCATGCAATTAATCATGGTCAACTATTTGCAAATTATCCTCATAAATATTTATTTTCCATTTGTTTATTCCAACTTACTGTCAACCTTCATTTGCAATGCTGTGGCTTTTAGAGTAATAGATGGGAAGAAAACTTTAAAGAAATTCTGTCCATCAACTACCTATGCTAATTGAATAAAGTCCAATTTTAAACTATAGCTTTGAAACCCCTCAATTTTGCATGGGAAACAACAAACCTTCCTCATGAAAGGAAGGTTCCTATTGACTTTAAAAAGCCTAACATCCTATGCTTTTACTATAATTCTGCTGTTCAACAAACAGACTATGAGAACCAAAAGAGCTTCTAGTCAAATTCCTACTTACAGATAAAGCAAAGCCAGACCTAGAGAGATTCTGGGGTTTTCCTAAATTCACCTAGCTAATAGGCAGCCAGGGGGACTTCCATCCCAGGTTTCTTGCTTACTGGTGTACTCAGTATTTTTCCACTCTACAAGCTTGCCTGATAATAAATAGCACATACACTCCAGTGCACATATAGTTTGTTGTCTCTTGGTATTCTATCATCATTTGTAACTTAGCCAACAATTATTTCTTCGGTTGAGAAGTTGACATTAGAAATCTCATCTCTGGCACATAAGATTCTTATTTGTTTATAAGTTAAGATTTAATTAAAATTCACTAAGTTCTTTTTAAGCTAGAAGAGATGGAAAAATATGCAAAGCAGTGAATTTAATTATGAATTGATTAGTCCACTGTTCTATAAGTGTCTGTCTTCTTTTTGTTATCCATTGTACGTGCCATTCATTCTTGTTTGGTTTGTGAGCTATAATGAAGTCTATGTGTTTGTCGTTGAGATCAGCAGTAAGTCTGCATTTATCTATTGTAGTGGATGACAGAAGATCTCAAAAAGAAATTTCTGATTGTCCATGGGGAGAAGACTGCTCACATCACTGTTGGAACCCTAAATGACCTTCTGAGAATGAAGTACCCCAAAGCTCCTCGTGTGATGGGGAACACCTCCCTTAGTGGGCAGCAAAGAGGCCTAAGTTCCCACTTCTTATATTGAAAATCAAAGTTAGTTAGAAATCAAAGTTAGAAATCAAAGATTTCTTCCATAGGAACTCATAGAATTATGTTAAGAAGATGTGAGTTGTAGCAATTCTGTAAAGAAGATGTGAGTTGTAGCATCTAGTCACAAACAAAAATACCTACCTGGTGAGTCAAACCTACCATTTTGCCCAACGGATAGCCAACTTGTTATATACTAATATCTCTGGCTCCTCAAAAGCAATTTGGCCTCTCATTCCTACTCTGGCATGCAGTCGGATTTTTCTGAGGTTAAAATTTCCATTCTTGAAAGCATCAATAAATAAATAGTTCTCTCAGGATCTAGAGTGAAGAAATCTGCAGATGGGTTTACTGCTTAGGTCAGACTCCACTCAAATATGGAGGAGATTGCTGAGGAGAAAAGGCTTCAATTGTCACAGTTTTGTTTCACTTTGCTTATTAGGTCTAGGCACTCCTAGGTCATAGTGTTGTTTGCAACACAAAATCTAGCTGGCTTCTTTTCCACTCATGATAATTCCACTCATGATAATTCTTCTACCTTTTTAAGGCCTGATATGAAGTTTAAAGAAGTTTTCCATCCAATTATTGTCTCTCTTGCCAGGATTTTGGGATAGTTTGCAGTGACTAACACAAAAGAAGGTATGTTCCGTTTATTAGAACAAAGTCCTTATGTTGCAGATGTTTCTGCTACAGAAAGCTAAGACTATTTGACATTAACCAAATCACAGGATCGTGCCAATGGAGGAAATCATATTTTGTCCTGTAATGCTGAGCCACATCTGATCTTTTAAAAAGAGTATCTCCTAGATTCAGGAAATCCTGGTAGAGAGTGTACATCCTCTCTTGAGACTCCCATTTTCTGATCATAGCTGGGGCTCCACAAATGTTTGTTGATTCATCCAAAAACTCAGTCAGCTGTCTCTAACCACCTCCATTATTCAGGGAGTCCTTCCCCTGCTGGTTCCCTCCAGCAGCAGATGAGAGCAGCTACCATGTCCTCTGTTGAATTGCCTGCAGCATTTTCACCAGGTGTTTCTTGTTTTCCCTCCTCCCACTCAGCAGAACCAATTTCAGTGACTGTCCCAAAGGTATCCAACAAGGAGAGGCATGTATTTTTTTGATATTCACAATTTAGGGCTCAATTCTCTAGATCAGTATTCTTCTGTGAAAAGTACAGGTGGAATAAAATCATGTTGAAACACTCATTTGTTTATTAATGTCATAGTTATTAAGCATTTACCCTGTGCGAGGAACTGGGTTATATGCTGGTAAATCAAGCCTACTGAAAAAGACATGGTTTCTTCCATAGGAACTCATAAAATGATGTTAAGATAGACATTTTAAAACATAATTGTAGAGCGAAATAATAAGTGTGATATTTGACCTTTATATTTTCCTTTATGATTAATGGAATCTTCCCACACAATCTAAGGGATGCTTTCCAAATTGTACTGTTCGGGATTAACCCGGTTATAGCAATTTTTAGTTTTAATTATGGAGAATTTGGAGATTTTTAAGGAAGAAAAAGACAAAAATACCCATTTCAAATGCTGCATACATTAATTTTAAAGCTAGATATAAAGTTATAAGCACTAAGTAAAATAAATAACTTGTGTACTTATCCCCTTCTTGACACTTTCTCCTGTATTTTCTATTAACAAGTTGGTTTGACTTTATGAGGAAAAATAGGGTTTTTTTAAATGTTGCTTTCTATTTTATAGAAATGTACGGATTAGATATGTACAATAAGAGCATGGGTGATACTAGTGAAACTTCTATATGCCATTTTCTGATATGCCATTTTCTGTCACTGTTACAGCCTTTGGATAACTGGAAAATTGTAGTTCACATACACACACAACCCCATCTGTTAGTGTTACTGATTGACCTATGATTTCAATACTGCAGAGTCACTTCATGGTTCTCTGGCTTTTAATCTAAGAGATTTATTTTCTCAATTTTTATTTACTTTGCCTTTTAAGTTGGATCATGTATAGTAAACATCCTTCAAAGCCTAAATAAATATCTGTTTTATAATCTCAAAGAGCAGAGAGACTTCTATATGCAAGCATTCAAGTCAAATCATAGTCATGTTAAAACAAGTCACATTTATGTCCTGAGTTTACAGCACAATATAAAAAGCCATAGAAACCAGGACATGTGGATAGTTAATCATCTTTCTAGATGAATCTTGAGCTAGGATACTTGTTCTCAGTTAGCTGGTTTGGTAAGCAAAACAGAACCATTTTGAAAAACTTCTGCCCCCAAATGAATTCATCAGTCACATCTATTTATGCATATGAAAATTAAATTATCTTTAATCAAATGGTCTTTGCTCCCAAATATACTAAAAGGAGACCTTATTAAAATGAGAGCTGCAGAGTTTAGTTCAGGTTCTTTTTACAAGAGCTTTTGCTTTCTGTCCAACTTCCCAAAATTAAAGCATGAGCTCCCTCTGCTGAGTGAATTAACACATGTCAGTGAAACATTTGTAACATTTATAACATCTCTAACATTTGTGCATTGCCTATTATGACATTATGATCTTAGAGATGAAAACAATTATGGATTATAAAAAAATTTTCTTCTTTCAAAACTGATGACTCTGGGGACGCCTGGGTGACTCAGTCAGTTAAGCATCAGACTCTTGGTTTCGGCTGGGGTCATGATCTTGTGGTATGTGGGTTCAAGCCCAGCATTGGGCTCTGCGCTGGCTGTGCAGGACCTGCTTGGGATTCTCTCTGTCCCTCTCTCTCTCTGCCCCTCCACTGCTCACGTGCTCGCTCTCTCTCTCTCTCTCAAAATAAATAAATAAACTTAAAAAAAAAAAAACAACCTCATGACTCTGATATGGGGTAGAATGGAAAGGTAGAGAAAAGTAATTTATGAAGTAGAGATTCATTAACTTAGATTTTTCCCCAAATGCTGACCCATGCAGGGCATGGCAACGCTTTGTAACCACCATTAATCTAGTTACCAGGAAGTGTATGCAAGACCCTGTTCTCACACCTATTAACATGGCTTTGGTTCTTCATAGCACTTGTGATATCTGAAATTACATTACTTATTTATTCATTGATCTGATTATGACTGTCTTCCCCTACTAGAAAGTTAACTTCCTGATAGAAGAGACTATCGCTCTCAGCCCCTAGAACAGTGCCTCACACACAGTTGGTCTACAGAAATACTTGTTTAATGAATGGAAGAAAGAATGAAAGCAAACAGGCAGGTCTGTAATTACTTATTGTCACTTAGGATTATGATTCAATTACAGAACAATGCAGTGCTAATCATATGGAAATGGACACAAATTTAGTAGGAAATGAAAGAAGGGAGAAAATTAAAGAAGGTGTGGTAAAAGAGGTATGGAATTCAAACCCAACTTTAAAGATGGGGAGGGTTCAATCAAGTTAGACAAGAAAACAAGCATTTTGCTAGGTACTGGGGATATAATAGTTTATTAAAAAAAAAAAAAAAAAAAAAAAAAAAAAGACCTGGACCTTGCCCTCATGAAGCCTACAGTCTGACAGTGAAGATGGATGGCAAACAAATAATCGCTCAAATAAATGGTGGGGGGGGGGTCAGTTAGGGAAGACTTTTCCTAGTGGTGATCAAAGGATAAATGGGAGCAACCAGGTAAAGAGGGTGGGTGTAGCATGTGTCAAGGGCCAGAGACAGAAAAGAGTACTGTTGCTGGAGAGTGCGAGGAGAAGGAGACCAAACTCCCAGCCTGGGGAGGGGGCACTGTCTTCGTCCCAGAAGCAAGAAGTGGTTCTAATGGTTTCCTTAATTTTTCAGGGATTCTAAGTTATTTTTACTCTTTTTACTATTTTCTGTATTTATGAGATGGTCTGTTACAAGTATGTGTTACTTGAATAATTAGAAATAATGCAATATTTAGAAAAAGAAAGGGAGTACTGTATGCCCACCATAGCATTCTTTTCCTGCTTGCCTTATGTTTTTCCAGGCTTACAGAATTAATGAAGGTAATCTCACTTTCAGGCTGACCCCAGGTGCTGGCCTGAGCCTGACCAGATGCAGGGCATCCTGGGACATGCCACCCTAATGTTCCCAGTCACAGAGACACAAACATAAATCATCTGAGGACCCTAGCTCAGGAACACAGCAGTATGTTCTCTTCACCCACCACCTGGGTGTGGGCACTTCAGTGAGAATATCTTATCATTTAATATTTGTACTGTTTCCTGCCATATCCATCTGTGTTTTTCACATGGCTGAATCAGATAGATTCCTTAATTTCAGACCTTTATTGTGTAAGCCACATAAATGACCAGGTTTTGGCTGAGGTAGGAGGTACTGCCTCCCTGGTCCCCCTACCCATGACCCACATTTGTCTGCTAAGGATCTCTCCTGTCCAGAAAGGTCTGTATTTAACAGTGCCCAAAGGGGTTCTTCATCTTGTTGTCTTATAAAGACAACTAATGGTTTCATTGACAGCAACTGACCTGGTAACAGAGGCAAAGGAGTACAACACAATTCATTCAGCATTTTAGGGTAATTTTATAACAACTCTGATGTATAACAATAACTATGAAATAGCAACTATAACATAACATACTGCACATAACTTTAAGCTATAACACATGACAGAGTTATCCTTGTTAACTCCAGATCTCTCTGTATGAAAGAACTGTTGTGGCGGGTGGGGGGCAGGGAGTGCCTGGGTGGCTCAGTGGGTTAAGCATCCGACCTTGGCTCAGGTCATGATCTCGAGGTTCGTGAGTTCAAGCCCTGTGTTGGGCTCTGTTCTGACAGCTCAGAGCCTGGAGATTCTGTGTCTCCCTCTCTCTCTGCTCCTCCCCCACTCATGTTCTGTCTCTCAAAAATAAGCAAACATTTTTAAAAAATTAAATGGTGAAAGAAAGAAAGAAAGAAAAAGAAAGAAAGAATTAAGAATTGTTGGGTTGTGTCTGCAGCCCAGTCTAAATCCTCTTCTGGGAGAACTGTGGCCTCGTATTTCTGCTGGCATCCCCTGAATCAGGTGATGTTCACATTCTAGCTGCCTGAGTTACAGCGCCTGCATCTCTCTGCAAAAGCCTTTAATTGGGGAGGGTAATCTCAGTCCTTGTATCTGCAATCCATTGTTCAAAGTGGATTCCTTAGAGATGGAACCCCTCATCAGCAGTCTTCCCGGGGGACAGCCTCCCACCCCAGATGGGAAGGCTATGACTGTGTACCCCACAGGCCATCTCTCCTCCACCCCCACTCGCATCTGACTCTCTTACCTGTCAGCTCTGAACTACCTGCATCTGTACTGCAGCCATGGGAGGGATTTTACAGTGCCTGGCTGGGAAGGTAGAAATTCTTCTTGTCCTGCATATGTCATTGCCTCAGGGATGCTGCCTGGTCCCCAGTTTCAGTCATGCACTGATTCAGCTCCTGCATTACCCCACACCTCACCATCTCCCCATGTCTCCATCCCAACCCTATCTTAATAAGTTCAGGCTGTTAGAACACCACAGACTGGAGTTTATAAACAACAGAAATGTATTTCTCACAGTTCTGGAGGCTGGAAGTCCAAGATCATGGTGCTGGCATGTCACAGTCTGGTGAAGGCCCTCTTCCTGGTTCATGGCTGATGCCTTCTCACTGTGTCATCAGATGATGGAAGGGACTAGAGCTCTCTCTGGATTAGTATCTCTCTTATAAACTGCTAATCTTATTTATGAGGGTTCCATCCTTGTGGCCTAATCACCTCCCAGAGGCTCCACTTCCTAATACCATCATCTTTGGGGGTTAGTATTTCAACATATTAATGGGAGGGGGGCAAACATTTTAGTCTCTAGCAGCTCCCCACCCCACTACCTACCCACCCTACTCTCCCTACATACCCGCTGCCAACTACAAATACCTTACTCTGCTTAATCATTTATTGTCTGTTTATGCAAGTTACACATGCATCATTTCAGAATGAATTCTTCATATATAAATCATAATCTGAGTCCCTCCAACTCAGAAATTAGAAGTGGGTGGTGTT
The DNA here is from genome assembly GCF_023721935.1 of Panthera uncia. Lineage (NCBI taxonomy): Eukaryota > Metazoa > Chordata > Mammalia > Carnivora > Felidae > Panthera > Panthera uncia. The sequence goes on along the minus strand of NW_026057584.1, from coordinate 34,968,706 downwards.
AAAGTGATTTTCACTATTTGTCTTCATAGTTTCTGTCATGTAAATAAGTTTTCATGATTCCTGTAAAACATTTTTAGGATTTGCAGGGAAATCTCTCATGCTGGCATTTTTTATTCTAATTACCCACAGTGAAAAGAAATGTTATTCTCTGTTTAATTCAGCATGCACAGTAAAAGCCCCAAGGTTGTTGATTAATCTTTCTTTTGGTCCTTAGGAAGCCCCTATTATGAGCAGACGTTTAACTTATAATGCCAACCCATTTTGGGTATAGGTAACTGCATCCTCAGTGTGGTTTCAAAAGGCCAGCTGCCAAACCCCCTTATAAGTGCTGATGACAGTTTTATAAATATATTAAACACAGAACTGTGGGATAATATGAAGCCTCATTTATGTCCCTAGATACAGAACTAGCTTTTCTTTTGCTGTGGATAGAACTGAAAGCCCATATATCATGTGGATAGTGAACAGAAATGAGACACTTTAGGTAATCAGGAAGTACCAGTGAAGCATCTCAACTTGTCTTTCTTCTTATCTATTCATTATCAAGAGAGAAAACATTTACAATTGAAATAAGTTTGTGATTAGTGTTATATAGCAAGGCTATGATATGATGGAGCATAGTTTAATTTTAGCGGCAGATTGATTTTAATCTTTTTGACTTTCTGTCCTGGATTTCTATGTTTAGGTTCCTAAGAGCGCATTTACCTTTTTTTAAAGTTTATAGGTTGGAAAATTTTATGCAAAAAATTTTAATTATAGTGGAATCCCCAGAAGAAGATTCATGAGGATTACAAGACATCTTTCATGGTATCAAGAGCCAATTGGATATGAAATATCTAATTTTATAATACTGAGCTTGTCAGATAAATTAATTGGAAAGGAAAGTTCCAACAGGACCAGCCTGGGAAAGTGGCCCCTCTGAGGTGAAACTGAAGACAAAACAGAACACTTTTTGGTTTACAGACTACAGAAGAAAAATCTGTCTCTTTCTCACTTGACTTTTGACCAAAAAGTATATTAGCCAGTCTGACGACTGCCTCATCCATTAGGCTGGCTCCTGAATGTCTTTTACCTCTAACCACTCAAACTCACCTTCAAAGGATAAAGATTTGTCACCATAGGGACCACAAGTGCCGCAAGCACATCTCCCAATAGAGTTCCCAAAATGTCCAAGAAGGCCAGCACTATCGAGATAAATGTGTAATCTCTCCTACAGAGACTGCTTCAAAGGAAATAACATTTATTTGCATGTCTGTGTTCCCAGATTTGGGTTGTAAATACTCACATGACTTTGTGGCCATCTTTCATGTACTAATGTCACTATTGTCATTTGTGTTTCATTTGTTGATGTCGCTGTTCTCATGAGTAATATACCCTTGTTTCCCGGTGTCCCTCCTGAGATATTTCCTCTCTTTAAGCTTCTACTCTTGCTCTTCACACAACATACCCATCTGTCTTTATTGTAATATTTACCCACTGATTCAGGCTGTTCTAGCCTATACATCACTGTATAGAACTGGAGAAGTTGTACTCTGTTAGCCCAGGCAGAAGACTGTTTTCCCAAAGCAGGATTCCAGGGATTCTGGATGTAAACATATCATGAGAGAGTCATGATATTATGTGTGGCTATTTTTCAATTTGAAAAATACTTTAAAATTTTAGAAAGCATTTTTATAACAATACCACTAGATCTAATAAATTATAAAGTCATTTCAGTAGTATATGGTATCTTGAAATGAAATGTTTTTTTCTTCCATGAAGAGAAGGTATGCCAGCAGATTCCTTTAAATTATCATTTTCTTGATGGAGAAACAACTGAAGCCTTAAGCCAGACAAGTCCTAGTTTCTGTTTCCATTCCTGTCTCTAAAAAGGTACAAGATTATCAAGTTTATGATGTCTACTTTTATCTATTTTAATTGCTTTATTTTTATCTTGAATTAAATTTAATATAACAAAAATGGAATTTTCTGCAAATATTTTATATATGCCTCGGTGCAAACAATAATAATAGATTAAATATTAATCTGCTTCATTAGAGAGCTTCAAGACATTACATTTTCTTTTCTTCAAACACTGCTAATCTAGGATCACTGAAATCACAAATCATGTCGTTGTAAGAGACTAGCTAATTGTATAGGTGAGGCATTGAGGTGCAAAGAAATTTAATTATTTCAGTGAAGTTTCACAGTGAGAGGGAGGCAGAACCAAAACTCTTGTATAATAAAAATACTGCAACTTAATAGCATAATCTTTTTTTCATTATTTTTTTTAGTGCTTATTTATTTTTAAGAGACACAGAGAGGGAGGGAGAGAGAGCGTGCAAGCAAGCTTAAATGGGGCAGAGAGAGAGGGAGAGAGAATCTAAAGCAGGCTCCAGGCTCCGAGCTGTCAGCACAGAGCCCAATGAGGGGTTCGAACTCATGAACTGTGAGATCACGACCTGAGCAGAAGTTGGACACTCAACCGACTGAGCCACCCAGGCACCTCTGAATAGCATATTCTTAAATTTTTTAAATAAAATGTTTAGGGTTAGCAGGAGCACACCAACAGGGGGCAGCAGAGACCTCCTCTGCCTGTCTGTATTTTATTCCCAGTTTAGGAATGTAGCTTTTTCTGACAAGGTTTCAAACGTGACAAAGCCTACCAAGGAGGCAGATTTGTTATGATTTCTTGTTGTCTACTAGTGGTGGATGGCCAAGTGGTATCTCTGGGGCCTTCTTTTCATATTTTATTGTAATTAAATATGTGCATCCTTTGTTGCTGGAATCTTGCTGTCCCACCCATCAGAGCCCAATGGATGACAGGGCCTCTGTTCCTAGGTTATTACTGAGTTGTGCAGCTGTCTTTTCAGGAAGCTGGCATTTAAATCACCAGCACTCACATCTGGATTTTCCACTGAGAATCCTTTCTAATAGTCAATAAATTAGGCAAAGTAGAGCAATGAAAGTAGGAAACTGCCAGGAATTGTCATTTGCATTTCCAAGCAAACACTAGCAACCATAGTCAGGTTGGCTCCATGGCTTCAAGGTTGGAAATGGGGAGCAGTTGGGAGGGGAAGATGAAAGACAAAATCTGAGTGCAAGTACAAAAGACTAGGCTGAACCAGTTCCCTTCCCTTCCTATAAGGTGCACTGGGGTCAGTGCAGGCTCCCTCTTCAGGCTCTTTCCCATGCTTCTGCCCCTTTCCTCCTATAGTCCTCTCTGCCCTCCCCTGGGTCTCTCATTTGAGACCTTCCTGTACTTCCCAGAAAAAACTTTGTTTCCACAAGTAAAGGGCCCGTGCCTATTCAGGCACTTGTCTTCAGCTCCCACTAAAGAAGTCAGTCCTACACCCAGTTCAGCTATGGAAATAGGTTTCATCAACGTTAACCTGCACTTATCCAGCAACACAGATTAGTTTTCAAAGACATCTTTTCCTCTATGTCCCCTGGAGTCTGAATTCAACCTGCCAGCTTCAAAGTCACTTTTTAAAAGTCTTGGGGAGGTAGGCCCTTCATTGGGTATAGGGGCAGGGAAAGCATGGGCTGAGAAATTAATATAGAATGTGCATGTACACATATACACATACATATTTGCACTTTCTTAATATAAAAGTAAAATGTGTCCTTTAATAGATTGACATACATAAAAACAATATACAGGAGAAAATTTAAATCTGAAACTTAACCACCCATATACAGCCATTGTCAAACTATCTTTAAAATACTAAAAATTTGATTCTCATACAAATCTAAAGTAAGCACATGTCAAAGACTTCTCTCATTAATGAGGGAAGCAACAGGGTGATAAACTGAATGGAAGTGAATTTGAGAGGTTGAGGGTACAGACACTGAAAGAACAGTGACAGAAAATTGCTGGTTTAGATGAAGAACTGGTTGATATCTTACAGAGAATACAACTGTAAGCTTTGAGAGCAAAACTGATTTGATTTGCTGCTGGAAAAAATCCTATTATCATGTTACCTCACAGAGTCTAGGTTTTGCTATTTCAATAGTAAATAATAACTTAAAGGAATGTCCTAAAAGGGAATCAGATAATCAATGGGTGTGTCTGCTAGACTGTTACCATATGACATGGAAAAGATATACAGTCTTTTTTTTTTTTTTTGCCTTTTTTCCAAGTTTTGGACAGTTTTTCTTAATACGCAATTGTTATTTTAATAAATTTCCTTTCATTCTTAAGATTTTTCGAGTGCATATAAAAAAATAAAACACATTTATACAAAGTGAGGGTTAGCTTGTATATATAATCATATATATTTCTTCTTTCACTTAATAATGTATCAAACATTTTTCATGTCACTAAATATTTTTCAAAAACAAAATTTTGTAATGATTTTTTTTCTCTGCTCAAATTTATGTGCCATCATTTCTTTAATACCCCATTGTTGAGAACATATAATATTTTAGTTAATATTTTAGTACATAAATCTTTATATACATTTCCAATTGATTCATGGAGTTTCTTTCTCAGTACTTGAGAAATAGCCTTTAGAAAGATTGTTTAATTTACACTCTCAGCAACTGGATATGATTACACTCATTCCATCACACCCTTACCAGCATTCGGTATTATGTACTTCTAAACTTTGACAGTTTAGAGAAAATGATATCTTATTTTGATTAGCATTACTTTATTAGTGCAGGTATACCTTTTTTTAGATGTTTATTGGCCCTCTATAGCTCTGTTATATTTTTATGCCAATGAAATTTCATAAAAATGATCACTAAAGATAGGCTTAAAGAACAAGAATACAACAAAGAGAAGCTGGAAGCCTGAGGGCAATGTAGGGGAAAGGATATTGCAGCTGACCCCTGTGGCTGGAAGCAGGACTTATGGCTGTATATGTGCATATGACATATGGTCACTTGCACGTGACCCTCAGAAGCCCAGGCTAAACCACACTGTATACCCACTACCAGGGAAGGGAAGATAGAGCATTGGTCAGATTTGTTTCCCAGATCAAAGAGCCTGGGTCTCCCACTGGCATCAGCTAATCTGCTGTAGCTGGGCTGGTTGTAGGTCCATGTAGGTTTACCGGATGGCTGAAAAGAACCTGTTATTTGGAGAACTGCCTGGTGCTCATCCCCAGGATCACTGAAAGACATTGGCAAGGAGTATTCACTGTGTAACTCTAGTTACACAGAATCACAAAATTTAAGAACTGACATTTCTGTAAGATCTTTTTTTTTAATGTTTATTATTTCTTTTTTGAGAGAGAGAGAGAGAGAGAGACAGAGTTACAGCTGCCAAAGAGCAGAGAGGGAGGGAGACACAGAATCTAAAGCAGGCTCCAGGCTCCAACTTGTCAGCACAGAACCCGATGTGGGGCTCGAACCCACAAACTGTGAGATCATGCAGGAATCAAACCCACAAACCATGAGATCATGACCTGCGCCGAAGTCGGACGCTTAACCAACTGAGCCACCCAGGTGCCTTCTTTAAGATCTTCTGTTCCATTATTACAGGTTGTCCCATTTGCCTGAATGGGACTTTATCCTCACTTGCAAATTCAGAGTCCCAGGTCAATAGAAAATTTTCTTCTCTTAGTTTATAAGTTCAAAATAGACTTTTTTTTTTTTTTTTTTTTTTTTTAGCTGAAAAGCATGGATCTAAGCTTACACCTTTGTTCTATAGAATGAGCTTAAAACAAACAAAAACCCCAGCCCAAAATTACCTATAGCAGAGCTGGGACTAGAATTCATGTCTCCCAGTTTCCCATCTGACCCTCATTTGATCAGCACTGCCTCCCTGCCTGAGGTAGACATTACCCAGTCTGGCTACACATTTCCCAAAGTTTTAAGATAATAGTAACCAGAGCACATGGACTCCAACCAGCCAATCTTGGAAAATTTTAAAAGTGGTCTCTCACTAACATTGGTTTTATAAAACATACATGTTTTCTCAGAAAACAGTTTCCTGTATGCTAGCTATCACAGAATCAGTCTTCATTCATGGTCCAGCCCCTTTCCTGCCTCCTCTTCTTTACACCTACCCTCCTTAGCTTTACATATATTGACAATGAGGAAGAAGAAAAATCCAGTTCAAGCTAAATAGACTCACTTGGAAAGTCCTACATCACATAGGGAAAGATCTACACTTTTCTTACCAGATGTTTCTATCTCATAAACCAGTTGGGGTCAAGTTGCTTTATTTTTTAAACATAGTGTGTAGATGCCCAGTGACATCCCCAAGACCCAGTTGGACATTTCATGATGCATCAGTCATGTGTTAAACATGGCATGGGAAAGGCTGTATTTTGTAATGACATGCCTGCCTTGACGAGAGAACTTTTCCTGGCCGTGGTAACCAGCACCAGACCACATGCTGAAATCATGTTAATAAATTAAGGGCAGTGTTGGAAAGCCATTAATACCTAGCAGGCACTTAAAGGCCTAGTTATCTATTAACAATCTTCTCAACTTAATACACTGAAGTATTTCACAAAAAAAGCAACCCCAACATTTAGCTTAGTAAAAGAAAATTAAAAAAAAATTTTTTACATTTATTCATTTTTGAGAGACAGAGACAGAGCACAAGTGGGAGAGGGGCAGAGAGTGAGGGAGACACAGAATCCAAAGCAGGCTCCAGGCTCCGAGCTGTCAGCACAGAACCTGACTCGGGGCTCAAATCCACAAACTGCGAGATCATGACCTGAGCCGAAGTTGGACACTTAACCGACTGAGCCACCCAGGTGCCCCAGTAAAAGAAAATTTAAAAAGAAGAAATAAAACTGGGTTTGGGAATGGATAAAAATGCAATCCCCTTCCAGGATAGAAAGCTGATATCTGAAGCACCAGCTGTTTTTATCTCAGAACATAAAGGGTGAAAACAACTTCCTCAGCTCATGAGATCCCAAAGAGCTATAATTCTCTCTCCTGTTTTTCTGAATGTCCAGCTTCCAAAGAGCCTGAGTTCCTAAAAGTGCCACTGATTGAGTATTGGTTTAGGAAACCTCAGGGATACGCCTCCAGTAGAGGGTGAGAATAACAAATGCTGTCCTGACGATGCTTTTTCTTGTCATCCTTTGTATCCATCAAAGCCAATGGTTTCCACTTCCCTTTATGGACTTGCCTGGTGGTGCTTCTGTGGGTTAGGGTCGGTTCTTGGGATTCCACATAGAAGGGGGCCACACACATCATGCCGTGTAACACTTGGCACCTTTAGAATTTTTTTCCTTCTCAGTCCCATTGATGCCCCTGAGGCCCTGGCATTGCCTGGTCCATGTGAAAACTGCTCAGGATGTTCCCTGTGACAGTGGCAGCAAAGAAGAAAGACTATACAGTCCTTCGGCACAGGACGAGGTAGGATGATGATAGTGTCTGAGATTCTCACAGCATTGTAATAATACTGGCAGCTGCTGTTCCCTAGTACTATTTTCCAGGGGCCTTTATACACATGACCACATGTAGTCCTCCTAACAACCTTAGATTATTTATTTGTACTAAGCAGCTAATTTCAGAAAAAATTTAAGGCAGCTAAGAACCCTCTTAAGTTGATACAGATGTCTCCATTTTAAGATGAAGACACTGAGACTTAGAGAGTTCTAGTAAATTGCCAGAGGCCATATAGTTAGTTGTGACAGAGCCAATATTCAAACCCAGCCCCAGGGTCTCTCCCACAAGTAACCCCACACACATCATCCGGGGGCATGTTGTCCCTGGCCCAGGAGACCTTGCTGGTGTACATTTTTGTTACTTTCTGGCATGTTACTTGGCCTATTTTTTTTCTGCAGGTGATTTGTGCGGAGTCAGAATGTCTGTATTGTGGCTGCTGATTCATATGCTTATGCCAGGCAGGTCACAAACAAAGGGAAGATTGTGTACCAAGATGTGGACCCTGTGATTATGGGCATTCAGCCAGAATTCAATCCGTCTTTGGTCATTTAACTGTGATTCTTTCCAGAAAGTTCCAAAGCATATTGTTACCACAGCACTTGTGAAACCTCTTTATCTTGTGTGGCATTTCCCAGCTGCTGCAGAGATATAACACAGACCAGAAAGCATATTTTCTCCTAAAAATTTCATTCTGCCTTTCTTTCTCTTACTGCTACCTGGAAATGTGTCCTCTCAGCCCACAACAGATCCATAACTGTGCCTGCTGCCCGTAAGTATTCCTGGAATGTTTCTGATTTTCCTAAAGGGAAACCACTAAGGAATGCCCCAGATTCCAAATTTGACATTCAAACCTTGGAAAGTTCAAATCCTTGTCCTTTAACATTTTTAAATTTGAACTTTATTTCTCTCAGCTCCTGTCCCATATTCCACCTACCCTAGTCTCTGCCTCTGTTAAGTTTTCTCTCACTCCATATAGAGAACCAGCTTACTCACCACTGAATGTGAGAACTGTCCCCTTTTTTTCTGGGCTCTTCTGTACTTTTCGCCAGGTTCCAAGGTGAAGCTGCAATCATTCCTTTTGTGCATTCCTGATAGAGCCTCTAAAGAGGGAAATAGTCATAGGCCAATGTTTGTATTACATTGGCCAGGGTAGGAACCCTGCTAGACATCCTTGGCCCCTTTACCTAAGAACAGAAACTGAAGATTTGTTTACAAATGAATACCACAGAATCACATCTCACTTGGTGTCAGCTTCCAAGTGAAAATCAAAAATGATCAAAATTAACCATAACATCGTAACATACTGCACCACTACGCCAAGATAAACCAAGATAAAAAGGATTAAATTTTAAATATCAGAGACAAAATCCAAAGAGTAAAAGAGGAAATCATGGGAGAATTCCTTGACAGTATTTCTAACTATGATGCATACTCTAAATTCCATAAAAGAAAAGATTAATAAATTCAATTGCATACAATAACACACTTCTGCATAAAGAAAAATATAAGCAAAGTTCAAAGACAAGCACCAATTGGAAAAATATTTTCAAACCACAACACAGACAAGATAATTTCCTAAGTATTTAATGTTTTCCCAGAAATCATGAAGAAAAAGCCAATACAGGGCTGCCTGTGTGGCTCAGTCAGTTAAGCGTCAAATTTTGGCTCAGGTCATGATCTCACAAGTTTGAGATCAAGAGTCCAAGCCCTGAGTTGGTCTCTGTGCTGACAGCTTAGAGCCTGGAGCCTGCTTCAGATTCTGTGTCTCCCTCTCTCTCTGTCCCTCCCCTGCTCATGCTCCATCTCTCTCTCTCTCTTTCAAAAATAAATAAACATTAAAAAAATTTTAAAAAGAAAAAGAGCCAATACAAAAGTGGACAAAGGATGCAAGCAGACAGATCACAGGAAGAAAATATAAATGGCCCTTTTATATATGAAGAGATGCTAGGTTTTACTACAAACAGAAGAAATTCAAATTAAAAGCTACAATGAAATGAATACCATTTTAACCTATCAGATTGGCAAAAATAGTTTGACAACATATCCAGTTGCAAGCTACGGGAAAAAAACAGGTAGTCTCTTACTTTGCTGATGGAAATGTAGACTGGAACAATCTAAGGAAGGAAATTTAGCAATATTTATTAAAATTCCAAATGCTTATGCCCCTTGACCCAGCAGCCCCATTGTGGGAATTTATCCTGCAGCATAGCTTGAACACATTCAAAATAATATACTTTCAAGGCTGTTAATTGCAGCATTGTTTGTAATAGCATATAATATTAGAAATAATTCATGTCCATCCATCTATAGAGTGAAATTTTGTGTAGTTGTATATATTTAAAAAAAAGGAATGAAGACATTCTCTATATGTAGATATAGAAAGATCTCCAACTTGTACTGGTAAGTGAAAGGAAAATGCAGAAAAATGTTTGTACAAAGGAGGGTCACAGAAATATTCATATTTGATTATATTTGCATATAAAAACTCTGGAAGAACACACAACCTAACAATGGCAGTCACCTTTGATAGTGGTAGGTAGAAACTAGATGGAGGGACAGAGATAGAAGCAAGATTCTTTATCAAATACATTTTTTTGTTTCCTTTTTAAATCATTTGAATGTGTTTTCTACTTTTTAAAAATAAAAATTTTTGAAAACATTGAAAAATACCTTAAATTGTCCATAAAGTACAGAACACAAGGTTTCATACATATGATCCTATTCCATAATGTTTATGCAGACTAAGGTTTGAGAACAACTTGACTAAAATAAGGAACAAAGTTTAAGTTGCTATGGAGGTGTTAAGTATTGAAATAATTCTCCTTTAACATGCCTGCCAAACTCCTGGCTGGGAGTGGGTGAGAATTCTAAAAAGCACCTGCTTGCCTGGAGGGATTAGACTAATCTAATACTAAGCCTCCAGAACAAACCTGTTTGTTGTGAGAATTAAAGGAAATGAAGGAGTTCCCATTTCAATGCAGGTTGAAGTTTATGGGTAAGTTAAATATGCAGATGATGGGACTCCATGATATGGTGGTGATATTTTCTAAACTGTGCCAGGCCAGGGTACATGATCTGAAAAGTGTAGCCGTACCCATTGAGACACTAGGAGGTCCTGTCTAACATCTGTTCTGTCCTAGGGAATTCTAGGAGTGATGGTTAACATCATGTATGGTTTTCAGAGTGAGGGATGTGGAGGTGACCAAAGTCAGAAATCTTGAATTACACTACATTGGTAATGCCTTTTATTTATCTCCCAAGATGCAGTACAACACAAATAACTCATTGGGCCTACAAAAAAAGAAAAAAAAAAAACTGAGAAGAAAGAAACATTGAGAATGCATTCCAATCCACTGATCAAATCATTGAAGGTGTATTAAGTACTTTTTCATCATGAGAGTTTTTAATATACTGATATAATTTTAATCAATAATGCTGATTCTATAGAACTTGGGTGCAATCAACTCATCTTAACTCTTCTCGTGGAAATTAGTAAAGGGATGGACCATCCAGAACCTCAGACTCTGAGAGGAGGGGGAGGTTTTATGAAGGACCTTGATTCCTTGGCCAAAAATGGTTCCATAGACTATGGAACACATTTGAGATTTTGAATGGGAGGATGATGGGATCAAAACATCCCTTTCCTGAATCTGACAATGCATTTGGAGCCAAGAGGGAAGAGAGTGTCCATGGTAAACAAGTTGAAGTTCATTATAGTATGCCAAGTGAGAGATAATGGCTGGTGCACTGGAGTGAAGAGAAGAATATAGGGACAAACCACTGATTAGGTGCGAAGAACAAAGGAGGATCAAAGAAAACCTTGAAATCAGAGATTGGTTGACTGGGGCAAAGGTGGTATCATTAATGGTGTGGGAGACATCATGATCTGTTTGGAAGTAAGTGGAAGATGAGAGTTCAAAGGGCTGGCAGGGCATTCAAGGGGCATTGTCCACAGGCAGCTAGAAGGGAATTCTGGTGCTTTGAGAGATGCTGAAGCAGGAGTTGTGGGTTTGGGAGAAGCCATGGTAGTGAATTAAGTCACCAAAGAAGAGAATACTATCTGAAAATCTAGTTTTAAAGTACTTTTAAATAAGAAGACAAGTACTTTAAGACGAAAATCTGAAGTAAAGGAAGTAGGGAGAAAAGGAATTGGTACTATGATTGAGTAATGAAAATTATAGCCACCAAACACATGACAGAAGCAGGAGGGAGAACAGAAAGAGTCAGGAGAGATGGCCTGAAGATAGAATCTTTAGCAGCACCTTCAGTTGGAGTTATTATTAATTCCCAAACTTCTGTCACCTAGAGAACTAAAACTTATGAACCTAGTAATTTCAGGATGCCAATCCTGGACATTCAGGGGTGTGAATTCAAGAGCTGCCCATATATATTTTTTGATACCAGGTAGATTTAAATTTTATATTGATGGCAGGGGTGGGGGAGCGGAATCACTAAATGCATCACCAAGTCTTTGCAATTGCCCTGATACTTTTCTGCACCATCTCCAGCTTCTGGAACACAAACTTTATTTTCTAATACCTATGATTAATTATATATTTCTGAAGTTTTTACTTCCTACTTGGGTGAAATTTATTTTTTTTTATATAATTTTTATCCTCCACTCCTTCTCCCTTCCCCCCAACTTCCCCTCACATACAACCGTATATTCTTCATAGCTGAGGTCCCTATGGGTTTTAGGGATGCCTCTTTCAGTGGGTGCTGAATTGAGGTTGGGGGTTTAATCTTTTTAGTAACTAAGTGAACAGTGTGCAACTGGCTGGGTGTCAGTGCTGAAATACAGGTCTCATTGTGCTGTGTGACGTCATCTCTGCCCCCAGGCAGTTTCACTGTGGGAGACTTTCTAATTACCCGTAACTCCTCAAGTTCTTGTGTATAATAATAGCTGCCTGCGAAAACTTTGCCAAATTATAATGAGACTTTGAAATCAAGAAGGGAAACCCAATGTTATCCCCATGAACTGGAATATTTATGTTTAGTAAAATGCACTAGCATTCTGTTTAGAATATATTTAAATTAAGGATCTCTAAAAACAAGAGCCTCATCTGCTTGCTGTGTTTAACAGGGAAAGTGCACTTTGGAGGACAGCAACATTTTTACATGGAAACTCAAAGTGAAAGTGAAGTGGCAAAGGCAGAGGATTAAAACATGGACCTATATGTGTCATGCCAGGATGCAGCATTTACACAGGTGGGTTTCCTTTCCAGTCATGATTTTGGGGTCATAGTTGATACATTTCTAAATGCGGTGTTGTCATTTTCTTGATTTATAGCTGTAGAACCCAGGTATAAGAGATAACGCGTAGTGGACATTGAAAATCAGGATAGAGGCAAAGCCCAGCCCCAAATTGTACCAGTCTCCTCTAGTCCCCCGAACAGTACTCCTCCCCTTCTTCTCAGATGATGGCTGCCTCCTTCATCTCCATCACCATCATCACCATCATCACCATCATCACCATCATCACCATCATCATCACCATCATCACCATCATCGAGGCCCATTTCCCTTCCTCACCCCCACCACATGCACAGTCTCAGGGAGTAAGGGATCCTCCCGCTTTTGGGGGGCCAACCCTTACACCAGCACCTTTGGTTCCACTCACTGTCCACAATTACCCCTTCTATATTCTTTAACTTGCATCCCTACTGCCTTGTTCTGGTCAGTCCATAAACTCAAGTCTGTCCTATCCTTACAGGTGACCTTCTCTTGATCCTGCTTCCTCTTTTAGCTATTGCTTCTGTCTCCTTCCTTTCTGAGACAAACTTTTATACCAATTGCCTACCTTTTCTACTTCCTTGCTTCCCATTTATGCCTCAACATACTGCTTCTGCCAAGGCCACCAGTGGCTTAATAGTTCTCCAATCAAAGAGACACTTTTCTGTCCTTTCTACCTTCTGCACTAATGCCATCTACATTGCAGGCCATTTGATCCTTGCAAATGGATATCTCTCCGATATCTCCTTATGTCTCTTTGCTCTTTCTTTGATTCCTCTCTGGGCTCCTCCATTTCTACCTGGTCCTATTATTCTTTTGGGATCCCAGATCTCTTTGAGAGTTTAGAAGTATGGACCTTTCTCCCAGAGAAATAGGACATAAGCAGCACTACCAGCTACAACAAACAACCCCCAAATCTTCACGGATTAGCACAATCGTGGTTGATTTCTTGATTGGACAAAGTCTGATGTGGATGTTCTCCTAGGCACGTCTCCTCCAAGTGTGACTCAGGGATCCACCTCCTTTTATGTGACTCCACCATCTTGGCTTCTTCAGCTTCCAGCTGCACAGATGGGGAGGTCAGGGCAAATGAAAGATACATATGATCCTTCCCCCATTCCATTGGTCAGAACTTGGTAACACAATGTCACTTAGAAGCAGGAGAAGCTAAGAAATGTGGTTAGCTACATGCTGAGAAAGGAACAGAATTGGATATTGGTGAACACTGGGGGTCTCCCAGACTCCTTGAACCCTAAATTAAGAATCTGATAAGATGCTGATAGAAATGTATGAAAACTCATACTATAGCAGGAAAAAAAGCTACAGAGGAGTTTGACAAGCAGAGTTATTGGAAGAAGAAAGGAATGGCCATTATCCCTATGAAATGCTCAGTTAGATATCCAAAGACATTTTATTATCAGGTAATTTTCAGAAATGCTTCTAAGTCTGAAAACAATTTGTTAAGGCCTTATAATAAAAGATCTTTTGGTACTAATTTTTAGAAAACTATTGATCAATTCCCAAGGTTTTGGTACTGGTTTGTCAGATTTGTTTCTATTTGCTATAGTGGCTACAGTGCTATTGGTTAATGAACAATTACTAACAACAAGAGAGATCTGCAAGGAAAACTGATACTAAAACCACCAAAATTCTAATGTACAGATAATTTTGAAGACTACCTTAAGTCACAGTCCCACTTAATATCTGTTGTCATGGCTCTTTGTAACCCTTAAGTATTACTTCTGGAAGGCTTATATAACCTACAATACCTGCTTTGCACCACCTGCTCTTGGTTTTTACCTGGTTGCAGTCACACAATGGTAAAACTGTTGCTTTCCCTTTAGGGCTCCTCATTACAAGCTATAGGCTAACTCATCTCTCTGCATAGCACAAGGCATAAATGGATGGATGGATGGATGGATGGATGGATGGATGGATGGATGGACGGATGAACAGATGGATAGATGATGGATGGGTGAATAGATTATTACATAAATGAGAAGGTGAAACAACTTTTGTGGGTATTAGGTCTTCCTTTCTAATGTCTTTGAAATTGTTTTACTAGTTCTAGAAAAATAAGATCCATGTTACGGTCTTTCCTATAAAGGCATAGTGGAATCATTGGAAAATTACAGAGAAGATACCAACATTCCTGCTAGAGATTTGTGCCATTGAAATCAAGCAGGGGTGCCTGGAAAGCACAATCAAGTTAAGTGTCTGGCTCTTGATTTCCTCAGGTCATCATCTCACAGTTTGTGAGTTTGAGCCCCAAGAGCTTGCTTGGGATTCTCTCTCTCTCTCATTCTCTCTCTCTAAAAATAAATAGATAGATAGATAGATAGATAGATACGAAATCAGTCAAGAAATCAAGCAAACACAGATTCCTGAAAGACAATGTTAATGAGTGGAATTTTAGAACAACTTTTAACTGAGTTTTGTGGGATTGCACTAGTTATTGGGGAAGAAAGTTGAAAATATATAAACACTGCTACATGGAATATTCACAGACTCCTTGCCAAAGAGATGAGACTCCACAAGATACCTCTCTTGCTTCTAGCAACCACTTTCCCACAGATGACCCTGGGAAAGGAAACAACTCCAGTATTTTAAATTGCCCTAAACTGGGTCATGTGTATACTTCAGCAATTTCATTTACTACTAGATGATTTGGAAACATAATCCATACTTTGTAAACATAGATTTCTTTGAAAAGTTTAATTAACCACACCCAAAATTGTGATTGTAACCATTAAGTTTAGGAAAGACCATGGCTAGCTTAGTTTTTTTCCCCCATATTTATTTACATGTCCAGTGTTGCCTGTCATCTTCCCTCTAGTTACACCTGTCTCTCAGTACTTTTGTATCTGCCCCTCACAAAATTTACCTGACTAGGATCTACTTGCTCAAGACATTCTCCCTTCTACACTTGAGAGATACTAACCTGAAATTATAAACTAATGAATTGCACCCATCTGGTAAAATCTGTATTTTAATGAGAGATTTCTAGAATGGTGCCTAAATCTCCATGTTTCCCCAGATTAGGAAACTGTGACAACACTCAGAGCCCCCATCTAACACATGCTTGGACAATGGGATGCCAAGCATCCAAGCATCCTTTATATATACTGACCACATAGACTACATAGAAAGAAAGATACCTTCTTTCAAAGAAAAGTTGTTAAAATGTGTATTTTAGTGGCCAATGTTTTTTTCTTTTTTTTTAAGTTTATTTATTTTGAAAGAGAGAAAAAAAAGCGTGAGCCGGGGAGGGGCAGAGGGAGAAAAAGAGAGAGAGACAGAGAATCCTAAAGAGGCTCTGTGCTCTCAGCGCAGAGCATGATGTGGGGCTCAATCCCACAAACTGTGAGATCATGACCTGAGCCAAAGTCAAGAGTCAGAAGCTCAGTGCTCAACCAACTGAGCCCCCCAGGAACCCTGGCCAGTGTTTTTTTCTGAATGAAAATAGCTTCATTGCTTTTCTTGTATAAGTAATATGCTTATTGTTATTGTAAAAATGTTCAATGATATATTAATATCCTTTTCTACACTTCTTAATATATATGTATATGTCTGTATAACTTTACATATTAGAGTTCATTTTGCACATGCTGTATGTAGTCATAGGCACATTTTAAAAAGTTTTGTCCTTTTTTTGTTTTGCTTTGTTTTGGTAGTATAAGGGAATATTGCCTCTCCCCATACACACACACCTGCAGGTAACCAGTGTTAATAGTCTGGCATACATCCTTCCATTTCTCTCTCCGTGTTTGTATAATCACAAGTAAACATTCATCTACATAAATGGAGTTATGGCATACATTATCTTAATGTCTTTATATGAGAATAATCCCTCATCCACTAGTTCCTACCATTCTTCCTCACCCAGTGATTAAGTAAATTGAAACAAACTTAGTATCAAACTGAGTGGAAAAGTAGTTGGAAGGGAACTGTAATGGGTGGGGGTAGGGCTGCTGTGGTAAGGCCTCTCTGCCTCCCTTGGAATCCATGTAATACATTCCCTCTCAAGTCACCTCTGTTACCTGCTCTTGTTATCTGCTCTCCATCAAAAAAGATGAAACCTAGAGCCAGTCCACTCTGCACACCTTTACCTGACACCTGCAGTGAGACTGATGATGTGATGGAGGCAATGGGCTGCAGCAGGGGGTTTGCTACGGGAGGTCTGAGTTTGCGCCCTGGTTCTGTGTGTTTAATGGCTGTGTGACCCTGACAGGTCTCCAGTTCTTATCTCAGTTTCCTCATCTGCAAAATGAGAATACTATAGTAAATCTCACAGGATTGTCAGGAGGATTAAATGAGATAAAACATGTGAAAGCATTACTAAGTGTGTTAGATAGTGTGGGAAATAGAAAGGAAGTGTAAATATTACCCATGTTGATGAGATTAACACAAAGGGAATTGTTTCAGTCCTGGAGCAGCTGACTGCTGAAGGGTAGGACCATATATCCTCATGACCAAGGTCAGTAACTCCCCTGGATAAGAAATGTGTGCCCACGCACACACTGCATCAGCTTTGTCCCATTGGTGGGGTGCCACCCTCCCATCCATGAAAAACTGGATCTCATGGGAGCAGTGCAGATTCAAAATACTACCTGTCAGAAGTGAGGTCCCTTTTATGGTTACCTTTCAGGAAAGCCCTTTCCAGGCCCCTATACTCAAGGGCATTCCTATAGGCAAACAATGACTACCATGACTTAAAGGCTCAAGCAAAAAAGCAGAGTAGTTCTGGTGAGGATATGGCTGAATGTGTACCATTCTAATTACAAAAAGAACTATAAACATTCTACTATATGTATCCTTGGACCTATTGCTTTCACTGCTAAGAGTTAATAGCTTCATTGAGATATAATTCACATACCATAAAACTCACCCTTTTATTTTTTTTAATGTTTATTTATTTATTTATTTATTTTGAGAGAGGGGGAGAGCATGTGTGTGGGCCAGGGAGGGGCAGATAGAGAGGGAGAGAGAGAACCCCAAACAGGCTCTGCACTGTCAGTGCAGAGCCCAACACAGGGATCCATCCCACAAACCATGGGATGATGACCTGAGCTGAAATCAAGCGTCAGACACTTAACTGACTGAGCCACCCAGGTGCCCCAAAATTCACCCATTTAATAAAGCCTACAATTCAGTAGTTTATAGTATATTCATAGAGTGTGCAACCATCACCACAGTCTAATTTTAAAACACTTTTATCACCCCAAAAAGAAACCCTGAGTCGACTGTCACTGTTAGGAATATAGGACATATTCACATATTTGCAAAAAATTTTTGCCAAGATGTATATGCAAAGATGTTCATTGCAGGGAGATATTCATACAAGAGTTCAAGAAAAAAAAACGAACAACAAAGTAAGCCTTATTTGGGACTTCTTAAATTATGGTGCATCTATATATAATGAACTACTAATCAGATAATAAAACAAATGACATAGACCTATGTATGTTTGATGAGGGAGCTTAAGGCAGGCTGATACCCCTCAAACCACCGCCCCCCCTCAGGTGGGATATGTGTGACATTTCTCAGGCACTCCTGGCTGCCCAAGAACAAAGGAAAGGGAAAAACAAATGGTTAACTGATAGAAATCACAGTCCTGAAGGACAGGAGTCTCCATCAGTTTATAAATGTCTTAGTAAATTACAAGAAAAAGGCAATCTTATCAACAGCCTTATCTCAGTTTCCTGGAGCCCCAACATTACCCTTCCCACCATAGTGATGTGGGGAACAAAGGCAAGAAGGAAATGGTAGGTAAAATTGAATTTCCTTATAACCTGCAGCCCATTGACAAATACTTGCTATAGGCAGAGT
The DNA here is from genome assembly GCF_023721935.1 of Panthera uncia. Taxonomy (NCBI): domain Eukaryota; kingdom Metazoa; phylum Chordata; class Mammalia; order Carnivora; family Felidae; genus Panthera; species Panthera uncia. The sequence goes on along the minus strand of NW_026057584.1, from coordinate 34,950,307 downwards.
AAAACCTTCCTCCAGGAACTCCTTATTGTCTAAATGTTAATGCCTTACTAGAAGGAAAAACAACCTTAGCTTGACAATAGCTAGGCCTTCAGTATCTGGTGAGTCTTCTTTAGCATATGAAAGTCCTTTTGGAAACTCCCTTTAGCCTTTACCTCCCCCAACTCCCAGGTGTATAATCAGTCGCTCCTCACAACCCTAGTGAAGTTCTTTCTGCCCATGGGTCTTGTCCCCTTGCTTTGGTAAAATCACCTTTTTGCACCAAAGATGCCTCAAGAATTCTTTCTTGTCCATTGGCTCTGGACCCCAACCACCACTCAAAAACCACATCATGTTGATATGGAAAATTATCCAATACTTGTATTTATAATGTTGTACCTTTTAAAACATTATTTCCAAATATTTATAACATATTCATGAAAGTAAATTCTAGAAGAAATTACAAGGAACTGATGTTAGTGGTTACCTTTAGGAGGAGGAGCAGGACTGATGAGTAGGCAGGAAAGCTTTCACTCTTCATATTATGCCTTGTTTGATTCTTCTATGTACACGTACATGTTCATAATCCCTTCTATGGAACCTTGAGGCCAGATGTAGTTTGGAATTCTACGATTTTCTGATTTAAAAAAAATTTTTAAGTTTTACTTATTAGAGAGAGAGAGCACGCACAAGCAGAGAGGGGCAGAGAGGAGAGACAGAATCCTAAGCAGGCTCCACACCATTCGCATAGAGCCCCATGTGGGGGGCTTGAACTCACGTGAGATCATGACCTGAGCCAAGAGCAAGAGTCGGACACTTAACTGTGCCACCCAGGCACCCCTTCTGATCTTAAAATATCATATCTGTATTACACATACTACATAAAATGTTCAGTGGAGTCTAAGGCAACATACCCAATTTAAGCATGTTAACATTTCCTCAGTGAAGTGTATGATTATTCACACTAAGTGGAATTTTTAAACGACTATGACTCTCATCATTGCATTATATTGAGGCAGATTTGTCACCAAATTGGTTTTCAGGGTTTTTTGGCATTCAGACTTGCAGTTAAGGGACTGTGGACTTATATTAACAGGATTTGATGTTTCTTATAATAACAGGGTGTGTGTGAGTGATGAGATGATGGACCACTTTTGTCTTTACATGTTGCTGTATTTTATTCCTTACTTCTCTTCATGATTTTTACTCCCCAGAAGCAGTTGAGAGTAGTGTGCTCAGAGGAATATGGAGAACGAACTCACTAGGACTGAATGTCAATCCCTAAATGACAACTAAAGGCAGAGAGTCTGTAATCCAACAAAGGACAATAAGGTCTAAATTCTACTGGTTGTTAACAGTTTGGGTCAATTTGTTATTGTTTCACAGAGTAAGTGAAGCAAGGTGAAGAGCTCTCCTTGTTGAAATCAATGGCATGCTAGAAGAGACTCAGAAAGGAGAACAATGCCCACCAGGCATTCAAACTAGTCAGCTGCTATGGAAAATGTCAAGAGGACTGTGAGATATCTCATGACTGAATTCTAACTATAAGGTATACATTTAGGCTTTTACTTCTCAGTTTTCATAGAATGGCACCTTTGCTGTTCACAGGCAGCACACATCTTTGAATGAAACCGTTGGTCCTGTACCTAATAGCATGAAATTGTAGCTTTATTTCAGGGTCTTTGAGTAACTGTATTTGTTAGTGCCTCACTGTCTAAGAATCCTGTACAGATGGCAGGAGGAACAGATTTCTCATTTTTATTTCTAGGTTGCTGTGTGGTTCACATCTACACAGATGGGTCTGTATTTGTTGCTCGTGGTAGAGTTGAATTGGAACAAGGTGTTAACACCAAAATGATAGAGGTGAGAGAGGTAGTTTCACTTTTGCCATTGGCCAAAATTAGACTTTATAAAATATTACTAGATGCTGTAATACCAGTTCCAGTATTTTACTGCATTTGGGCTTTGTGATCCAGTGACCAGAATTGCCCACAAGTGTCACTAGGAGCTCATTCTGAATTACCGGGAAATGAGCCAGCTGGGACTTGGGAAGGGGGCTTCACCTGCCTTCTCTCTCACCAAAACTCCACTTCCCCAGGAACCAGTGGCTTCTTTCCCTCTGGCAGAAGGTCTGTGACTTCTCATGGACTCCTAAGTCCAAATGCTGGGCTGCCGATATGCTCAGACCACTCCTGTACCTAGATAGCACCCCAAATTCAGACCTCCTGGTGCTAGCCAACCTGTTCATTTCTCCAACTACAAGTCTACTTCTTTATGATCACCCTCCAAAAGGAGACACATGGTAGAGTGAGGGTCCTTCCTCTAGATTGTGGACTCATGTTGCATATCCAGCAGGCCTCTCCATGGGTCATGAAGGGATGGGAAATCTGTGTTTTCTCTCTGTAAGATTCCCCTTTCCACAACAAAGCCTATTTTAAACCCACGCCATGTGGCATTCTGCAATTTGTCCTGACCCATGGCACTCGAGAGGTTTGGGATATAGAGAAACATTTCTCATTTTAAAACTTTAAAACTCTTGGGGTGCCTGGGTGGCTCAGTCAGTTAAGTGTCTGACTTCGGCTCAAGTCATGATCTTGTAGTTTGTGGGTTTGAGCCCCGTGTCAGGCTCTGTGCTGACAGTTCAGAGCCTGGAGCCTGCCTCAGATTCTGTGTCTCCCTCACTCTCTGTCCCTCCCTCACTTGCACTCTGTGTCTCTCTGTCTCTCAGAAATGAATAAATGCTAAAAAAATTTTTTTTAACTTTCAAACTTTATAAAAAATTTTGGTTTCAAAATGTCTATTTGAACCATAGATTATAAATCTCCTTATTACTTTTTAAAAGAGGGAAAAAAGCTTTTCTAATAGGTTTAAATTATTGTCCCAGTTTTACTTTGGACTAGCACATTCTGTCTTGTTTTCCTGTGCAGGTGGCCAGCCATGAATTAAAGATACCAGTATTTTCCATATACCTTGGAAAGATGAATACCATGACAGTGCCCAGCACAATTCCCATGGCAGCCTCTACTAGTGCAGATGCCAATGGAAAAGCTGTGCAGGTGAGGATTTTACTGATTCCCAGCCTCAAGTGTCAAACCCTTTTCCAGAGGAGCCTTATGCTCCATTCTAGAAAATTTCTCCTGATGCTTTTCCCCATGAGCACTAGGGTCACGGATGACAACCCTGAGGCATGGAGAGTATAAGTCATTTGGATGCTGAGAAGAAGCAGAGCTGTTCAGTCCCAGAGGTATCTGACTCCAGAACCCACATCTCTTCACACCACACTGCCTTGCTCTGTACCTGACTTGGGGTTAGTTCTTGTGCTTGCTGCTCTGGTTTTCATGACCTTGTTAAGTATTCAGCAAATTTTAAAAGAAACCTTAACATAAGGCAAATAAAAGCATAACTGTTGAACAGGACAAATAGGGCTCACATTCTGTCTGGCTTACCTCGGCCCTCTCCCTCACCCCCTGGGTGGCCCCTTAAACCCCACCTCGGTCCCTCTTCTACAGGGAATCCCAGTCTAGTCTTACATTCTTCCTTCCTTCCTTCCCTCAACTCTCAGTTATTCTGCATCATCACTTCTTGTTCCTTCTTCACCTCCTCCCTTGTTGCAGAACCCCTTCTTCCTTCTAACACAGACCCTTCAACAGTCTTACAACACTGCCCCCTCTTGTCCCCCTCTGAGAGTTTTTTTCATCAATCATCCTTATCTTTGAATCTTTCTTCTTGTTCATTACTTCTTCATACAAATGAAGAAGTATGAAGAACTTGCCCTGATCTATTGAAAACAAACTGGCTTCTGCCCTCAAAGCCCCAGTCATTGATGAACAAATAAGCTCATTTTCCCTTGGGAGCTTCAGCTGCAAGCCCTGATGTATATAATGTTGGGAGTTACATGGGAATACATTCAGAAATTCCTTTGCATAAAGTGGAGGTAAGAAGGAGAGTTTTTCCATAAAATACAGCTTAGCACCTACCAAGGGGATTCCAGAGTTTGGACAGCTCCTCTGTGGACAGTGCCCCAAGCTTTTTCTCATTAACCTGAAGAAGGAAGAGTCAGAGGTCAAGAGGAAGGAGAGAGAATGCGTATTTAGCAGCCTCCTCCCTGGAGAGTAGACCCAGTGCTGCCTCTCACCTCTCCAGCCTCCCTTCGAGAACAGCACCAACTTTCTCACTCCTCTACCCCATGGACAGAAAAGCACCCCACATGGGGGCAAGAGAGCATCTTAGGTTGAACTTGCCCCTAGGAAAGGCCTTCTCATTGAAATGTCCTTACAATGAAAGCAGTAAACCAATAAAATATCTTTAGCCCTTGGCCTATTTTTGGTAGCAACACTCCTGTCTTTTAGAGGGAAATGGGGACAGGGAGAATTCTGGTTTTCCCTTAGCCTGTAGAACATGCATCCCCTCTTTGAACCTTTAGCCATCTTTACTGCAGTTTTCTTGGGCCGGCTTCCCCCCCAAGTAATTACATAATGCCTCCATGAGGATCTTGGAGCCTGAAAGATCCCACCCACTCTTGGACCACATGATGTGGTAGCCAACCTGCACTGCTAAAAATCTCAAAACAAGACTCCAAGAACTTGTTTCATAGTCAGCTTGTCTGAATTATATCCTGAGCTGTTTTTAGGATTGTGGAATGTCTTCATAGCGAAACAACAGTAGAGGCCATTCACCTTCTCTGAAAGGACAGATGAACTAGCAGATGATGGTCAATGGATTCCTTTAACCTTGTTAAGCGCCTAGACCAGCAGCAAGTAGAAGGAATGTCTTCCACCCCCTCCAATATGAGAGAGACTGTATCTTATAATACCTACACACACAGGGAAGAATTTTCTATATCATCATCTCTCTAATCCCTCAACCAAGAAGCAAGCTAAGTTCACAGTAATATAACTTTTACTGAGGACCTTCCTTCCTGAAGCTACCCTCACCAGTGAGAGGGCAACCCCAACCTTCCAAAAGTGAAATCTATACCTGAAGGAAGCAAAGCCAGGGCACCCCTGCTAACCAGGTTCAGGATGCTAAAGCAGAAAGCCGGTACTGTATTCTTATCACCCCTGCTTCTAATTTTTCCCCAACCCCATATGATGCACAGAGGGATCCCCTGCACTTCCTCAGTCCATCCGGTGTGCAGCCACAGATCCCCTACCTTGAGCCAAACTCAGAGACATCATTGTATGTGGAGCTTAGCCCATTCTACAGTAGTAATATAACCCTTTCTGTGGGTGGATAATTTGATGTGTCACCTCATCCAATTTTCTAGGGCCCCCACTCCACTCCTTCCTGTCAGGCCAGTTATACTCCCAATTTCTCAGGAAATTTTATTCATTTTTTCCTATTAAAGGCAGCTGAAAATTGTATGCAGTCATCTAAATGTCACATAAGGGGATTGAGACCTGGGGATCCCATTTTAATACAAGGGGCTTCCAGTCCCTGGAGAATCTGATCTTCCATTTGATTTTTCCATAGTTTTAAAGACTGACATTCCATTTGATAGGTTGATTTATTTTCTGTCTCTGATCAAATCAAATCTATGACTGACCCCCAGATCCACTTCATCACCCCATTTTTACTGACAAAAAGTGTAGAGTTCACTACACTCTACTTCCTAGACAAAGATAGAGATTGTTTCTTTCCTTTGCCCTCTCCTTTCCCTTGGGTAAAATTTCTCAGGTAAGCTTCTGAGTAGAGTGCCTATTAGAGGATTATAAAGTTAATAGACTAGTAACAACCACCATTTTTTTTTTTGAGAGAGAGAGAGAGAGGGAGAGAATTCCAAGCAGGCTCTACACTCAGCTCAGAGCCTGATGTGGGGCTCCATCTCACAAACTGTGAGATCATGACCTGAACAGAAATCAAGAGTCAGACACTCAACCAACTGAGCCACCCAGGTATAAAAAAAAATATCAAAATGCTATACAAATAGTAAGGGAAGTGATTTGTTTCTTATATATCTGTGTGTGCACATATTGCATAAGTGAGTGTACTGGTAAAAAGTAAAATGTGTATCTTACATTGAATTAGGGCCAAAAAAGTGTGAGGAAACACTGCCATGCAGTGTCCACATCCTGTATCCAGGTCAAGTGCAATCCCAATACGTTTATCTCACATAGAACATAGTGTGATACATATCCTTCTTCTTCAGCCCTAACAAGCATCATGAACTTAAATCCATTCCAGAACAAGTTTCAGAAGGAGTAATCATTTCATGTGCATGGTTTCATAAAAGGACAGGCTACTCAGAAATTTGGGTTTGTGTTGCCACTTAAGTTTTTTCTTCTTTTAAACAGACTTTCTTAAAATAAAAATTTTAATGTCTTGATATATTTTGCCAAAACATATTTTCATATCATCAAAATAATCTGTTTCAGAAAATGCATAGTTCTATGTGGACTGGATCACAGGGGTTCTAGATAAAATTCTATGAAATTCTGTAAACATGTGACAAGGTAGGACTCCCGCTGGAACTATTCAGGCCTGTGAAGGTGACCCATGGTTCTTGCACTCTACTTCCTCCAGGGAACTTACAAGAGGAACAACTAGGTACCTATTCCAGATCCTAGAAATAGAGTGTTTTTAAGTTTTAAAGACTGACATTCCATTTGATAGGAACCTCCTTTCCAATCATTGTGACCTTTTGAAATATACACAGGGAAAATGTCATAATGATGGATCACAATTTCTTTCAGTTGTTTCCTTTTTTTGTTTGTTTGTTTTTTGTTTTTTGAGGTGTGCATTTTTCAACCAAAACATGTATAGGTTACAAGAAACCTCCTAATCCAGTACAGTATACACCACTGTCTCCTACTTTCCTCTTCCCCCTATGCACCCAACCCCATACCCATCCAGGCCATAGGACAGAGGAGAATGAGGAGGACCTCACTGGACAGCTGAGATTATCAACCTGTCATCTATCCTTTCCTTCCCTTTTGCCATGGGAGGTATCTGTATCTTTTTCCTGAGCATCCTTCACCCCCTGGGACTCTTCATTCTTATGTGCAGATGGACTGGACTTCACAACCTGTCTTAGATGTTGGACTTCTCACCTGGTGCAGTACTAAATTATATAGTTGCTACATGCCAACCAGGAGAAAGGGAGAAGTCCTTGAAATAAATAAAGAAGCTCTGTGTAATAGAGACAGGTGGATACCTGTAATATCACTAAGAGCAGAGTGGCCAAAAAATGAGACTAGAGAAATCCCCATGTAGCCTAGAGAAATCCCCATGTAGGAGAAGCCAGGCACATCAGCAAATATGACCACTCTTCAGAGGAAATAGTATTTACATATGTAAAGAAAAGTAGGTCTATGGAAGGAGTGAGTCATGACCAGCTATACCAAATGGGTCTCAGAGAGGAAAGACTAGGTAGTGTAAATGCAGCTTTGTTCAAGGAGAGCAGTGCTAAATCACATAGTACATGTGGCTTAAGGTTCGGGAATGCAACTGTTTTGGTTCCAGTCGCAGCTCCACTGCTTTCTAGCCTTGGGTAGCCAGTTACCTAACTGCTCTGAGTCCCAGTTTCCTTATCTGAAATGAGGATAATGGCAGTTTCTGCCCCACAGAATCACAAGGACAGAAGGATGCAACTCATGTAAAAGGCTTGGTGGTGCCTGCACATGGTCAACCAATAGTAGTGTTATCTGCTAATGCTACTTATGTTCTTGTTATCACTAATAAGCAAGCTCTTCCTAGACAGGTGCTTACTCATTCATTTATTCATTCAATAAAAATTTACATCAAGCCCCTGTTATATGGTATTTGGGCCATAAACCTGATCCACACGGCCCATCAAACTTCTCTATGGCTAGAGTGAAATATCACTGCTATACTTCTGACTAATTCTAAGCCCACCAAGGACACTTTTGATCACAGTTTGACTTCTCCTGTAAATTTGCCTGCAGGAAAAATTCACTGGCCCAACAGTCTGGTTTCCCCTTGTAAATTAATGTAGTAGCATTATAAAGCAGTTTGTGAGGGAATGTAAGCAGTCTTCTGGGGGCCCAATCAACTCTCGAGGTCTGATCCAGTTAGGGGTCTGGTGGGTTAAAGAACAAACCTCAGGCTACAATGAATACCCCCTCCAGGGCCCTGTTCTACCCCATGTCTCCTCACCTTGTGAAGCATCCCAGCCCTGGAAACTGCCCAGTGGGCTAGTATCTGCTTGCTCTCATATGCAGATAGTTGAGGCATGGGGCTGCAAGGCTTGAGCCTGAACCCTGAGGACTTCCACCACATGTAGCCATCTGACTATATGCAGGACACTTGGGAATTCAGGGACCTCATTTACCAGGGTTGTTGACAGAATTCAACAGAATATATATGGAGAGGCACTGGTGGCATCATGCCAAAGGCAGGTGTTAAGAATTACAATAGGATCCCTCCCACCTACCTGCAACACTCTGGCTTGCCCTGTGTGCGCATGGGTTGCAGGAGGTGGTGGTGAGCCTGTGTACCTGCAGCTGTATAGAAGACTTGACTGCTGTTGAGGACAGGCCTTCCCCATGGTCATTGGGGACCTGATTGAGCCAGTGTAGGTAGAGTAATAAGCCACCTGTTAATGTCATTTGAAAGCCCTTGGAGGCTTTCCTGACCCAAAATAAATTCCCCACCTGCCTGCTAATTCCCAACATTAGTCACTAACTGCTCGAAGGATGTCTTAGGTGTATTATGTGAGTTAAGGCATGATTGATCCCTTAGGCAACAGATTAGCTACAGAGCACCTGAGTGAGGAGAAGGTTATGTAATTCACAGTAAAAATCCTTTGATGAGTTCCCTTGCACTGATAATAAAACACATAATTCTTAACATGGTTTGCATGTTCTGTCCTGCCAATCTTTCCCAAGGCTTCTTGTGCCATGATTACCACACTCAGGCCACACAGCCTTCTTCAGACCCATCCTCTCCTTCCCTCAAGGGCTTTGCACCTGCCACCTGCATAAGTCAGGATTCTCCAGAAAACCAGAATCAGCAGGGTACATACATGGATGTATGTGTATGTATATATGTATGTGAAAATATATAATATATATTATGTAATATATATTGCATATATATTATATAATCATTTATAACATATGTTCACACATATATATAATTCACACATAATATACATACATCCATGTACAAACATACATATATACACACACATGCACATATACATACATATACTTATATACACACACATAAAGATATTTATTTTAAAGAATTGGCTACATAATTGTGGGGGCTGACAAGTCCAAAATCGGTAGGGCAGGCCAGCAGCCTAGAAAGTCAGGTAGGATTTCTATGGTACAGTTTTGCAGCAGAATAGTTCCTTCTTCTCTGGGAAACCTCAGTTTTTTCTCTTAAGGCTCTCAACTGATTTTGAGGCTCATCCACATTATCAGAGGTAATCTCCTTTACTTACAGTCAACTGATTGTAGATGTTAATCACATCTGCAAAATACCTTCACAGACTATGTTTGACCAAACTACTGTGTACCATAACCTAGGCAAGCTGATGCACAAATATAACCATTATACTGCCTCTCTGCTGGGATTTTCCCTCCCACCCCCTCCCCTCTTCCCTGACTGATGCCTTCTCACCTCTTAGATGTCAGTGTAAATATCGCTTCCTCAGGAAGCCAGCTCTGTCCCCTCACCTTATGTAGGTATCATGGTTGTTCTTTCCTTTTTCCTTGTTGCCCTGCCCCAATTCTAAGCATACTTTGTTTCTGCTTATTTCCTCACTGTATCTCTCTATCCTAGATCTAAGCTCTGTCAGGGCAGGACCATGGAGGGTCTGGCCACCACAGCAGGGCTGCTATAGCCCATAGATCATCTTTGGGTACATTAGTAAAAGGCTCCCTTCCTCTAGGCGGATATGTTCCTCACAGGTCAGGGTCTGGGGAGCTGGATTTCACCCCACTGCCTGGAAGCCCTTGTTCAGGAGTCAACCTGTACAGCCAGGCAGAATGGGAGACAGTGCTCTCAATAGAGAACAGGACAAATGAGTGTCCCTGATACAGGGACAGGGTCCTGGTTATGGGATACTTAGATAGATTTCATCTTGAGAAGAAGATTTGTAAAGAGGTAAGGAATTTGGGGATGAGGAAGCAGGATGAGGGGTAGGGACCCGGGCAGTAGGAATGCCTTAGTCACCATGGTAGGGGGTGGACAGAGAGGAAAAGCCTACAGGGTGAGAGAGAGATGTCAAAGAAAAACACCCCTTACCAGGAACAGGACAGGGTGGGGGCATCAGCAGTAATTGGCAATCGGAAAGGACCTAGAAACATATACTATCACAGTTAGAATAGGCCCCAGGGGACATCTAATGCAGAGACTTTCAATGGCAGGCCCCACATACCAATGGGATACATCAAATCTCCAGGAAGGAGCTTGTATATTTTGAAAAAGCATTGACTCATTATTATAATACTCTAAGTTTATACTTTGGGAAAAGCTTTTTAAAGTCTTTTATTTTCTAAATTTGAAGTACAGAAGATAAACCTCTGGCATGGGCCAGACTAGAAGTATAATCAAAAAGCAAGATATTCCTAAACCCTCCTTATCTTTTAACAGTTCAGATCCTGCTGTGGATAATCCCTAAAACTTTGGCCAGCTTCGCCAACCCCACCCACACTGTCTCCTGGGGCATTTGCACTCCAGGCCTGACAGTCTCTTGCCATTTGATGAGCTGGGCCAGCTTCTGAATTACTGCCTGGGCCTACCCTCCTCCAGAACAGAGCTCCTTCAGGGCCCAGAGAATTCTTACAAGTAGAAACCAAGCTCTGCAGCAGAACTCAAAGCTGCCTTGGAACTGGTCATGAGGGACAGTTGAAAACACCATCATCTTAAAAAAAAAGAATGAGCCCAGGCAGGCAGTGATTTAGAAGAGGCCAGAGACTGTCAGCCAGGACTTACACGTGTTGAATTAATGGTGTATTTATTCAACAAACAGTCGCTAAGCTCCTGCATGGATTAGTCACGGGGCCAGGCAGGAGCAGTGAACAAGAGTTCCCACTCAGTGCCTTCCCAGTGGTCTGCCAAGGGAGAGGGACCCCTTCAGATGCTTTTCTAAATCAGGTCAGTGCCCACCCCCCATGGGCTGGGTGTGTTTATTAAAAATTCTCTCCTTAAATTTTGTCTTCTCTGCACTCAGGGCCTAGGGGAGTTAGAAGTGTTTCTGGGGTTTTCTGTGTTCTTCACCAAAACAGACACTATGACTGCAAGCTCACAGGGAGAGAGGCTTGGCCCCAACTTTGACAATAGTCTAGCCACACCAGTGCCAATTCAAATGGCCTGTGTGGATCCATTTGCAGAGCTGGTATAGGGTCCCTCCTTGTCTTGTTAATTCTCTGCAATTCCTTCAGAGCTGCCTAATGTACATAGGGGCAGGAAACATCTATGTCAGTTTAAAAGTAAATTCACAAGTTCAATAGAACGCCTTCATTCAGAAAAACGAAAGTTATCCATGTGAATGTTCAAATAGGAAGAAAAAAAGCTTTCTGTATTTATCAAAAGGAAGTATGGATTTTATTTATTTTTTTAATGTTTATTTTTGAGAAAGAGAGTACGCAAGCGTGAGCTGGGGAGGGACAGAGAGGGGGAGACAGAGGATTCAAAGCAGGGTTCCTGCTGAGAACTGTAAGGGGGTGGTGCTCAACCCATGAACAGGAACAAGACCTGAGCTGAAGTCTAAGTAGGAGGCTTAACTGAGCCACCCAGGCGCCCCAGGAAATGTGCATTTTAAAGGTCTGAGAAATGGTGCTTCCCACCCAGGCCTTGATCTTTTGAGCTGTTCACAACCTTCAGCCACAGTCCTCCACTCACCCCAATATTGTGCTGCACAATATTATTACTTCCTAAGAGTGGCAAGACCTGAGAAAGGTTGGGAAACCCCACCTATGGCTCAGGACGAGCACTCTTCAATACCATAGATAGATATGAGCTACAGGTCACTACTGAGCCCTTGAAATGAGGCTAGTCATTAATATAAAAAGGGAGGGGGACAAAACATAACAGACTCTTAAATACAGAGAACAGAGGGTTACTAGAGGGATTGTGGAAGTGGGGATGGGCTAAACAGTAAGGGGCATTAAGGAATCTACTCCTGAAATCATTGTTGCACTATATGCTAACTAACTTGGATGTAAATTTTAAAAAATAATAAATTAAAAATACAAAAATAAATACATAAAAGAGGCTAGTCCAAACTTAAATGTGCTATTAAGTGCAGAATACACATTGCAGTTTGAAGATATGTTACCAAAAAAAAATGTAAAATACTTCATTTATAATTTTATATTGATCAGATGTTGAAATGATAATATTGACTATATTGAGTTAAGTAAAATATTATTAAAATTAATTTCACCTGTTTCAGTTTTCTTAGTGTTGCTACTAGAACATTTTTAATTACATATGTGCCCTCCATCTGTGGCTTACATTACAGTTCTATTGGACAGCCCTGCTCTGGACAATCCTACTGCATCTTGACCTGAGAAAAAAAGATAAGAGTCAGCCTCGCTGGCAGTTAGTTAGTGGCTGTAGGAGGCCAGGAAAGGAGATCCACACTTTGGTTGCTTAAAAAAAGAGAAGAGAAGAGGGGAGAAGGGAGGGGAAGGGAGAAAAAATAGCAAAGGAAGCAGTGTCTCCATTGGTTTGGGCTGCTATAACCAAGTACCAGAGGAGACTGGGTAAGCTTAAACAACAGACATTTATTTCGCACAGTTCTAGAGGGCTGAAAACCCCAAGGTCAAGGTGCCAGCAGATCTTCTGTCAGGTTAAGGCTGCCTCCTGGTTCATGGAGAGCTGTCTTCATGCTGTCTTCACATGATGGAAGGGGTGAGGGAGCACTCTGGGTTCTCTTTTATAAAAAAGCACAAATCCCATTTATGTGGGCTCCACCCTCATGGACTATTGAGGGCCCCACCTTCCAATACTATTACCTTAAGATTTAGGATCTCAACATATAAATTTGGGGGAGACACATTCAGTCTATAACAGTCTCTAAACCTCATTCATCCCTCAATCCCTCAAGTTGCCCCCCCTCCCTGAATCCTCCTAATGACTCAGCCAGACTGACTGGCCCACATCTGCCTCCCTGTTATATTTGTGTTCTGAACAACACCATTTAATAGTTTGGTTCAGCTCCACAAACATAGTCTATGTGCCCAATCCATGTGAAGTGCTGTGCTGGGGCAAGAGAGAACCATCCAAAGGACGTAAGTCCTGGCCCCAAGGAGGCCACTGTCTGGTGGAAAAACAGAAGCAGGCAATGTCCATACAACCTTCCCAGTACCAGGGACTACATACTGAGGGAGCACCAAGGACTGAGAGATGTTTGCTCACTCAGAGTGTTTCTAATTCTGTCTTGTCCCCAGCTAGGTTACAAGCTTTAGAACCAGCAGCATGTCTTATTTCTTCTTCCTCCATCACCGAGCTTCAATACTCAGAAAATGCTGACTGAATGGAAAAGGTTTGAGTGACATGGTAGCTTTAAAATCAGATGACTGTATTCAAATCCCAGCTCTGCCAGTTAAACCAGCTGTTAAGTTGGGCAAGTTTTTGACCTATCTATGCCTTAGATTCCGCATTTATCAGACAGAGAAAGTAGGGTACCTACCTAGTAGAGCCCCTATATTAAGTGAGCTTAACTGTAAAAGTGTTTAACACAGGGCAGGGGCACATGTTGACAACAAAATGAATGTTAGCAATGGTTATTATCATGACCATGATGATTACTGGCCAGCCAGTCCTTATGTCTTCTGATTCTTCTAGTCTACACCACCATCATGGAGAAGTGAGCAGGGGAAGATGTTTGAATGAGTCACAGTGGCAGAAAAAGCTGCCTGAAGTTTGGCAGGATGTTATGAACACTAACCAACCCATTATTCCAATTTAGTGTCAGCAGAAACTTCCTTTAGCTACTAGGCGTGCTCAAACCTGACCTGATTCAACAATGATCCATCTTAAGAAGCATGTGAAAAAACTTCATACAGTTCTTGATGCATAAAGGTATGTGGCAATCAATCAGTAATTGTATTGCAGTAGTTTTTGTGATTTAAACTGCTAAACTCATTCTTCAAGATCTAAGGCAAAAGAGGGGAGCAGAAAGCAGGCTGAGATGTATAAAGCATTCATGTATTTATTGAACAAAATTTTAGGGAGCAACTAAAAGTTGTGGCCAGGCATTTAAGAAATGGTGAAATTAAGTCCCAGATCCCACCTTGTGAAGCTTATAATTGAATTGAATTATATATGGTCTTATGAAAGCAACACAAGTTAAAAAGATGCAGCCCAGATGTAGTCCTGTAGAAGGTGAGGAGAAGATGACATCCCAGTTAATGGTAAGATCTAAACAAAGGGGCACAAAAGAAAAGCAATTCCAGGTGGATGAAAATGCAGAAGCTAAGGATGGAGGTCAGAAGAGATCCAGATATTTATCAGAACATAGATAATTTTGTTTGGCTGGAGGTAGACGATGGGAGAAATCTGGATAGAAAACTGGAAAACTAGCCTGGATCAGATCATAGATACTCTTAAATATAAGTTAACAAGTTCAAGTTTTATTCTGTCCACAGTGAAGACTTCTGATGGTTTTTATCAAGGAAATTACATAATCAGGGAGATTTACTCTGGTGGAAGGTATAGTATGAATTAACATGAGAGATAACAGTTGGAAAGCTACTGATGGGGTCCAGAGCAGGCTGCCCCAAAATGTGCCACTCTGACCCTTCTCTGTACACCTCAAAGCAGGAAATAAATTTTTCTTATGAAGGGTGCACTTTCTACACCTGGAGAGTAGAAGGCATCTTTATCACCAGAGAGAGAGAATTCAGGACTGAGAAAACTGTATAAACAAACCTTGTTACTTCTTCATTAATTTGCTACCCCAAGTCCAAACTTTTGTCTTGTTAACTCTTCATAAATTTCTTCTAAAAGGTAAAAAAAGCTGCCGACTTTGGTCACTTCTTTGAATCCAATATTTCTATGAGCTCCCATACATGCAAAATTAAAATCTTTTTCTCCTGTTAATCTGTCTTGTTTAATTATTTGACCAGCCAAAGAACCTAGCTGGAAAAAAAGGAAAGTTTTCCTCCCCTACACTGCTGTAATAGTCCAGAGGTGACAAAGGCTTGAGCACCCACAGTGCTGGCAGGAATAGAAAGAGATTCAAGCAACAGCCCCTGCCCTCTGACAGGATGGGGTAGACACGGCAGAAGTCAAAGGTAAGTCTAAGTTTGTACTCAGGTGACTGGGGGAAAGTGGTAACCTTACCAGAAACAGCAACACAGGAGGAGGAGCCTGCTTTCAAAGGAAAGGTGAATTTGATTTTAGATTTATAGCCTGGTTGTCAGCCAAGGGATTTACCCAACAGACAGTTAATTCAGGATTGGCAAGAGGTCTGGGCTGCAGACAGATTTAGGAGTCATGCGTGTAATTAGTAATCAGAGCCATGAGACTGTATAAAACTCACCAGAGTGTGAAACTGCAGAGAGGGAATTAAAAGGAAAATGTAGAAGGGGAGGAGAGAGATGGAAAGAGAAGAAAATAAGAAGGAAGGAGAAAGGAAGGAATGAGTCAAGGACAGCTCAGGGAAGGAGTAGGGGCTGAGGGT
This sequence comes from Panthera uncia, assembly GCF_023721935.1. NCBI lineage: Eukaryota > Metazoa > Chordata > Mammalia > Carnivora > Felidae > Panthera > Panthera uncia. The sequence goes on along the minus strand of NW_026057584.1, from coordinate 34,934,727 downwards.
AGGAGTAGGGGCAGGAAGCACTAACCACCTTGAAACTAAGGGTGGAGTGATGCGGCTCTGTGCACATAGTCATAGCAGGAGCACCCCCTCAGACACAGCCCAGCTTGCCAGAGGGAAGCGGTTACCATTAGCAAGATTCTAAAGGCCCTGAGAAGTCCCTTTATGCCCCCCGACCCCACTCCCATACACACCTACTTTAAAACCCTTTCCTCTATTGGCCTGAAACCACACAATCATATTAACCCTGGCTTGGATGAAGACACTCCAAACTGTACAAAGCCTCTTGTTAATGTGCCCCCAAATCTAGGGGTGCTCAGTGGCCGGATGGAGCCTGGAGCCCTCTTGGCTCTCGCTGTCCCTTGCTCTTACCACATCTGTAAGGCTACCACAATGGCAACTGGCCATTCTGACCCAGGTTCTCCTGGTGCCCAAACACCCCACCTCACCCATCGGTCGGAGCCCGCCAAGGCGGGGCGCCTAGTGCCCAGGCGGGATCAATGCGTGCCCAGAAACATTTCTGCTCAGTTCAACTGACACTTGCCGCTGCCACGAGGATCCACGAACAGTCTGCTCTTTCGGAGAAAGTCCAAGGGAATGCAGTCCGTCCCTCCCACCACACCAGCTTGGGGAGGAGGATCCTTGAGGCTAGGACACCGACCCCATGTGGGGAGGGGAGGCAACCAGGCATGTGGAGGCCCATGTGCACCCACGTGCACAGGTGCCCTACGCAGAAACCATGGCTGTTGGGCACACACGGCCAGTGCCATTGACCTGACCGGGTGGCGCCGCCTCCCCTACTTACTATGCCAGCTCTGGGCCAAGCAGTGGCCCGCTCTCAGGGACCAGACTGGGTGGCGGTGAGGCCCAGTGGCGGCCACTCCTCGGAGCTGCCCCCAGGACATCCTTGTGAAGAGCACCCCTGACCTGTCTTTGAGGTCTGTCACCGCAAGGAGAAAAGGGTGGCATTTATCCTTGTGCAAAGAGAGTTTAAGTTAAATATGTTCAGGCCATTCGGACTGTTTTCTGCAGTAGATTCAGTATCTCTTGGGAAGCATCTTGGTAGGAAACAGAAACTGAAAATTGTACATGACAGGAGCCAAAGGAATACATTGCATAAAGAAAAGTGCCTCAAATAGCTTCAGATGTTTCTTGAACCCCTTTGTTGAACTTTCAGAAACTCAGAGTAAATATTATGCAATTCATTTGTGTTTTAATGATGCAAATGCCAACGAATGTATATTCTGCTTTCAGGAAATGGATTTTTCTTCATCTAGTGCCTGCTCAATGCAGGTAAAAGGAGTTTAATTGAAACAGATACCCGGTTTCCCAAGTATAGGAAAGGTGTATCTCCTTCCTTGAGACTGAGCAAGGAGAAAACCTTGGCAGTGTTCATTTGAGGATCTTCTCACCAGCAGCCTGGCCTCCCTGAGAATACTGGACAAGGTATTTCACTATTGCAGAAGGGCTGTCCTAGTTTCCGGTGTATTCGTTTGGTATGCTCTGTACAGAACAAGGTGGTGGGCTGGACCTAGGAAATCAATAAAGAAGAACCTGGAAGGAATAGCCTGAAGAGCTGGAGCTGCCCAGGAAGGTGAGTACAGCTGGTGTGTGCTGGTTGAGCTAATTTGTCACTTAAATGGTGAGTTTTGTTGTTGCTCAGGACTTTGAATGAACCACGTGACAGATCTGTATGCTTTCCCACCTTCAAGGGCCAGTTTCCAGATTACATCCACCCTCTTCCCATACCAACAGGTATTGAACTTAGATAACAAAATTCTGATCTTTGTATACAAAGATCACCAGAAAAGAAACCTCAAATGATTGCCACCTACAAAATGTGAAATGCAGAGAGTATCATCAGCTGGAAGTTTGCAAATTTGTTACGCCTGTTTTGTTTACATGTAATGACCCCACTGAACTAAGCTAAGGTGAATAACAGTGAAAAAGGCCGTCTCTGATTGGCTTTTCTTATCATGCCCCTTTGTATGTATAAAGGTATAAAGGGAAGATTTAAAACCCAGAAAATGTCTATTAAAACTGTACTATGGAGACATCATCTTATGCTTTTGGTTTCTAATGAGCAGACAAGTACTGAAAAATTTCAGAAAATTCTATTCTGTGCAATAAATACAAATTTACTTTTTAGATAAATTTTGACCCTACCAAATATTAGTGAATTCCAATTGTCCATCTTGTAAATCTTCCCTTATTTAGATAAAAGATTGGTAAAGGAAGAATTTGATAGTCCAAATATAAATTGTTTTACTTGTGTGTTTAGCTTTTTGCTCCTAATTTCATACTGAATCCTTCAGTTTCCATATCCCTCCAGTGACTACTTGCTTTTTAAGACTACGTACGTTTTTGGTTCTTTGGAAACTAAAAAGATGAGCTTTTTTTAAACTTAAAATAACATTATGCTAATTTGACTTTGCTTTTACTCTATTTTACTTCTTAAGGGAAAAAAACTAACTGAAATTTTAAATTTGCAAACAAGCTCATATGAGAAAAGAAAAAAAATCACAAGATTTTATGAGGCCTTTCCTTTGTTTTATATACTATTTTTTAAACAGGCTCTACACATTTTTTAATAATCATCATGGGTAAATAGGATGTGCCTACAGAGTATTCTCTGCCCTTGGTAATTTTTTCCTTTGTTTCAATTTTGATAAAAGTCTACTCTTAAACTCAATAATTTTTGTTTCTGAAGTGGTTTCAGTTTGCTCATGCTAATAAGAACCTCATATAACTTGATACTAATGTCAAAAGATATAAAGTAGAAGATCAGGGTTGCCTGGGTGGCTCAGCTGGTTGAGCATCTGATGTGGTTCCAGCTCAGATTATGATCCCAGAGTTTGGGGTTGGCCTCCAAGCTGAGCATGGAGCCTGCTTAAATTACTCTCTCTCTCTCTGTCCCTCTGCCCCTCTCCCTCCCGCTCATGCTCTATCTAAAATAAAAAACTAAAGGGCACCTGAGTGGCTCAGTCAGTTAAGCATCTGCTTTTGACTCAGGTCATGATCTCACAGTTCATGGGTTTGAGCCCCCCATCGGGCTCTGTGGTGACAGCTCAGAGCCTGGAGCCTGCTTCAGATTCTCTCTGTCTGCCCCTTCCGCACTTGTGCTCTGTCTCTCTCTGTCTCTCAAAAATAAATAAATATTGAAAAAAAATTTTTAATAAAAAATTAAATAGAAGATAAAACATAGAAGAGAATTTTTAAATAAGTACATTTGTCATTATTTGAACATATTGATTCCCTAAGTTTACTGCTATATAATTTCTTTTTAGCTAGAGTAGGTATTGTGTACATTTAATCTCTGCTTTATAGTATGTCAAAGAATTAGGAATCCTTTTAATTTTTCCACAAAAATGATGAATCTGTTTTTAAAGAGAGAAAATAAGCTTATAGAAGTTAAATAATTTTTTAGAAATAGATGAAATGTTTAAAAGAAGAAATTTTACTGCTGATTAATTACAGTGAGTTGTTTTAAAAGTTTTTACTGCTTTTAAATCATATTCCTTGTCTTCTGAATGTTTTGCATAAATTTGGGGCTCAAGAACAAAAGTTGATTTTCTGAATGACTTAAACACTAGGCAGGTCATTAGTATAAACATCTCTACCTCAAATGTATAAAAAATTTGGGCAACTCTTAAATATTCATATTTCATATTTGCAAAATTTTTCATATTTACACATTTTTAAAATATCATGCAATCTCTAGTTAAATGTATTAGCAGTTATGTTCCAATAAAAAACATGGTATTTAATTCAATAAAATCACTATAGAATTTTTTCAATTGTAGGTGGTACTTCCATGATGATTTTACAAAGAAAATGAAAGCCTACATCATAACATTTCTATTCTTAGGAAAAATGGGAGAAGGGAAAGAGTTTGTTATTTGCTTGCTATTTGTAGAGTTTCTTACTTAAGATGCTATGGCTAAAATAATTTTATTGAGCCCTTAACAATTAGTCTGTCTTAAATACTGGAGTAATCAATGATAATCCATTGTGACTAAAAAGCAAATACTTGTTTATTTTAATATACAAGTTGACAGTTTGATGGACTTTCTAAGGCTATAAGTTATCAAAGAATCATGAATTCAGTCAGTAAAATGTTAGATAAAGCAGTCACCTCCTAAGATGATTTTTGGAGATGAATGTGAAGAAACTATGGAAATAATTACATAAAACCTGTGGAAATGTTTGCCATCATTAGCTTCAACACACTAATGTTTAGCCTCATTCTGTTCATTGAATTTTTTTCCCTACGTGTGTGCCAATGAAGATTGGTTTGTATTTACTACTAAAATAGATACACTATGTTAAGGTGAGAATGGCCAAATAATTGGAGCCCGTATACTTATAGGTTAAGTTCAAAAGGCATTAATACATAATGTTTTTAGTATCCAAAGCATATTCAAAAACTGTCTAGTATGGAGTATTCTAACATAAATGTCCAAATACCAAACTATAAAATATAAAACTTCTTTTTATCCAATTTTTATATATACAAATAAGCTGATTTTACAAATGGTGTTGCCTTGTACCCATTCAACTCAATAAGTCCTTTTTAAATTCCCCCTCGTTCCCTTTCACCTTTGTCTTTTGGGGTGCTCTTTCTTCTACATCCATCATTTTCAACAATGGGGTAGGTCTTATGGGTTATAGGAAGGGTGAAAAGGGTGACAGGCTAAGCAAGAGTTTGAAATTAGGGAGACAGTTTACATACTATGCAGGTTGTCAGGAGTTTTTGTTGCAAGTATAATAAGGAAAACAACAACAAATATAATAATTACCAATATTTGCATGTCACTTCCTGTTTAAAGAGCATTTTCATATGCTCTACTTACCTGAAGCCTCAGAGCAACCTTACAAGTTTGCTTTGAGGTACTTAATAAGATCTTGCTTTGTTGTTTTTACTGAATCATTATATGCAACTGTCAGTTTCTTGAGGGCACGAACTGTGTCTTGTATGTTTTGAACATACACACACATTTAAACCCCTCAGAAATAAACATTCTTAAACTGACTACTGAGTTGTTAACAAGTTTCAAGTGGAAGATTTGCTGGATTTGATGATAAAAGGGCTATTAAGACTGTAAGGAGACCAAGGACACCATCAAAGAGGACAGTAAGGAAGGCATTGGCCAAGGGTCCAAAGTAAGCAGTTGAACAGGGAAAGAAGACTCTAGGAATTCCCCTTGTCAGGGTTAATCCTGGGCCAGAGCACTTCGCATCCTGTATATAGAAATCCTTTTTTTTTTTTTTTTTTTTTTTTTTTTTAATTTGAGAGAAAGAGAGAGAGTGCAGGGGAGGGGCAGAGAGGGAGAGAGACAGAGATTGAATCTTAAGCAGCCTCTACACTCAGCCCAAAGCCTGACATGGGGCTTGATCCCACAACCCTGAGATCATTACCTGAGCTGAAATCAAGAGTCCAACACTCAACCACTGAGCCAACCAGGTGTCCCAAATTCTTCATTATTTTTAATGGCTAAATTGTTCTCCGTGGTATCTAGATATCATAGACAGCTTTTTTTTCCATTGAAGTGCCTTTGTCCTAAATTTTTAGTAGTACAAGCAATGCAAATTTATAAGCATAAAGTTGAACATAATGGTTATATCCAGGTTTTTTTTTAACTTTTTATTTTTAAGAGAGAGCATGAGAGGGGGAGGAGGGCAGAAGGAGAGAGAATCTCAAGTAGGCTCCATGGTCAGCACAGAGCCCAGCATGGGGCTCAATCCCATGACCCCAGGATCATGACCTGAGCTGAAATCAAGAGTTGGACACTCAACTGACTGAGCGACCCAGGCACCCCATATAATAGCTATATCCTAGTTCTTATTCCTAATTTTGTTTATTTGAATTTTCTCTTTTTTTTTAAACAGACTTATTAGCTAGTGAAATTGTTAGATTTTCAAAAAAAAGTTTTAGTTTTATCTACTCTCTCTTTTTCTAAATTTTTTTCTGCTTTTGTTATTTTTATATACCTATGTTTACTTTCTCTTGACTTATTTTTCTTTTTCTATTTTCTTGAGTTGAAAATTTAGTTCTTTTATTTTTATTCACTCTAAGTTAAAAATAAAAACATTTGATGTTATGAAATTTCCCCCTTAATGTAGTCTTAGTTGCATCTCATAGATCTACAACCTTTTCATTGCCATTTGTTATTATAAGTCTATATTTTCTGTTTTTATTCCTTCTTTGAACCTAAATGTTTAGAATTTAAAATTTATCTGTGGCTAGATGTCTTTTATCTTTTATCATTAATTTCCATTTTGATAGCATTGTAATTAAAAAATGGTGGTTTAAAGGGAAAATAAGTAGAAAAGAAATTAGGAACAAACTTGGGGTGGGGGGAAGATAAGCGTGAGACATAGCATTAATGAGCAGAGGAGAATAAAACAAAGCATAGATAAGAAGAGGAAGTATAAAAGGGCCCAAGACAAAGCAGAGGACTGAGTGTGACAGTTACTGGCATGGCAGTAGGTTTGGATTGTTGAATAGGGTACATGATGCAAGATAGTGTTAGGAGACCAGGAAGATATCGGGAGGGAGTATATGGGAAGAGATGCCCAGGAAAGACAGTCCTCCAAGAAAATCCAACTGCTCCTTGGTTGTGATGGTGCATGGAAGCCCAGCGAGAAATATCTTACCTGTTGCATTCTGATGGTTTAAGTGTTAGGATAATAACCATTTTCCAGCATCATCCCTTGATCTTTGAGCTTCTTGTGTGAATTTAATTATTTCTGTATCTGCTGTTAAAATGGAGGAATGGACTTCAACACAGAAAATGAGCCAGGAACCCAAACTGAGGATCCCATCCTGCTTGTGTTATTTTCTTCATTTGAGTCATTTTTGAGTTCCTATTATGACCACTACTGTGCCATATGATAAACACAAAAGTTCATCAGCTTCTAAACATCTGCCTTGTTTTTAGCCCATGTGTGTATACCACTTCTTTTTGCTGAACAGAAAGCAGCTGTTCCCGTTTGAGAGTGACTGACCGAGGTAGCAATTACTTCTAAGCCAGAAGAAAATTCCATATTCTCACTATCTACCTACAGTACCACAGTCACCAGGGGAGCAGGAGAGGAAATGGGTTCCCTGAGCCACTCCCTAATTATTTCTTTTGTTGAGGGGTTTCATTAATGAAGCTACCCAGAAATGTCATAGCCTTCACAAGTCCCTAGGGAGGCCCGATATTTAGTAGTGATCTGTAAATGAGGATTATAATAGTTCTTGCCTCATTAATTTGGTCTGAGGATTAAATGTGCTAATACTTAGAACAGTGCCTAACACATATTCAGCACTCAATAAAAACTCTTATTGTTATTCCAGAATGCAGGTGCCCTCACCACTGCAGTCATGGAGTGCGGTCCTGCAGAGAGAATGAAGCTACCAAAGAGAACACAGATACAGGATGCTCAAATTAAACAAAACCACAGCATCACGAAATCTTTTTCATTAGAAAGTTAAAGAGACATCCAGAAAGCTGCAAAGCAAATTGGAGAGATGCCAAGACTTCAGTAGAAATCACTGATAGAGATTTCGTACTTAATGACTTTTCTTTGAGCAAGTGCAAAAGCAAAAAGCAAAAGAACTGTGATGAACACTGTGAGCTGTTAAGTATAGTAGGACGTATGGTAGGACTCATAGCAGGACAAAAACAACATAGGTCATACAGAAGAGGGTCTGGAAAAAATACAGATTATTCTCAGCCACACTGCATAGGCTTATCATTAGAAGGAAGAAAAAGAAATCAATAGCAGACCCACTCTAAAATCTTAACTATAAAGATCTCATTATAGTATGGATTTAGTCATTCATTAAAAAAAAATCTTGGGGCGCCTGGGTGGCGCAGTCGGTTAAGCGTCCGACTTCAGCCAGGTCACGATCTCGCGGTCTGTGAGTTTGAGCCCCGCGTCAGGCTCTGGGCTGATGGCTCGGAGCCTGGAGCCTGTTTCCGGTTCTGTGTCTCCCTCTCTCTCTGCCCCTCCCCCGTTCATGCTCTGTCTCTCTCTGTCCCAAAAATAAATAAAAAACGTTGAAAAAAAAATTTAAAAAAAAAAAAATCTTTATAATGTCATAACTGAACAAGGCGTGGTGCTAGACATTGGAGACATATAGTTAACAAGACAAATATAGACCCTGCCCACATGGAGTTTATGATCCAATGGAAGAGTTGACATTAAGTAAACACACAAATGTCATCTCAATCTTTGATAAGTGCTCCAAAGAAATACAAAGTTGTCAGTGAAGATATTGAGGGCTTTTAGATTTGAGGGTCAGACAGCTTTCTGAGAGAGCAACAATAATGACATTCCTTAAAGGATAAGGAGGCATTACTGGGGAAAGAACAGCAGCTGATGGTGCTGGGGAATAGCACACTTGAAGGCTCTGGGGTGGAAAATGAGGGGTGTGGTCCAAGAGCTGGGATGTCTGTGCAAGGAGCATCGTCAGTGGGATGGAGAGTCTACATGGGGCAAGGCCAGACCCCCAGACTGTGTGGGCCATATTAGCATCTTGTTTTTTTCCCCCAAATACAGGGCAAGTCACTGAAGGGCTGTAGGCACACACAATTGACATTGATGTATTTATGTTTATGTTTTAATGGGTCAATCCAGTTGCATTGTGGAACACAAGTTTGAGGGACTTGAATGGAAAAGGGAAGTCCATTTGGGAAGTGTTTGACCTGGTCATTAGAGTAAAGGCTGTGGTGGGCACAACCAAATATAAAGAGTCCTGTATCAGGCCCTAGAAGTCTCATATCTCTCTAGGTGCTCTGTATGCTACAAATTGGCCCCCAAATCATAGGAATCCATATGAAGTAGAAATCCTCAAGCAGTAAAACTTTTATTTGGATTAAATTTAGGCAAATGAAAAGATGTCAAGAATAACAGAAATTTGTGAAAAGAATGGGTTTGTGAAAAGAATGGGTTTGACCCACTGAAATAAGCAGCTGGGAATGTGAGCTGTGAAATGATTGTGTTAATGTGCTGGCATTTGAAGAGTTTGCCTGGATGCAAGGCAATTGAGCAATAGAGGAGTTAGATGAAGATCAAATTACTGTACAGATTTTATTAAAAGCAAAGTTGGAGATTTGGCTTAGGCCTATTGGCAAGCAGAGTTGCAAATGTTTCAGCCCTGAATTTAACCATTCCCAATAGATTGTAGTAGGCTGTGTGATTGCAGGAGGCAATACAGGATGGAGCCTGTTTTGAGGGTTTTTGCTTTTATTGGTTTCTTCCTCTGTAAATATTGGAAATTGTATTTTACAATGGTACTGGAACAAACATACGACCCAGCCTCATTTATATTCATTTTTTTCTTCTGATTTTAAAAGAAAAACATTTTCATGGACCCCTAAACTGGGAGGGATATGTCAGCAGCCCACCAGAGGTCAGAATTCAGGAATTGCAGGTAGATGGGTCCTGAGATAGAGGAGGGGGACTTAAGCTGGGAAGTGCCAATAACAGATAGTGTTACTCTCACAGGGTCCACCCAATGGAACCTGACTGTTTGTCCCTCCAACAAAGTATACTAGGATCCAAATAAATGTTCTGCTTCTGGGTGACTGGATTTGCATACTGACAGATTTCCTGATCCCATGGATCTGAGTACCAAGCAGCACTAAGAAATGCAGTCTGGTAACCAAAAGTAATGTTAATATGTCTCCCAAACTTTGTGTCTCTTGAAGAATGTTAATTGAAATCTGTGACTTGGGGAGTGGCTTCTGGGAAGATGGCAGCCTAGGAGGATGCTGAGCTCACCGCGTCCTGCGGATCACTTAGATTCCACCCATACCTGCCTAAATAACCCAGAAAACCACCAGAAGCCTAGGAGAACGGATTCTCCAGAGCCAAGTGGAGACAAGAGGCCCACGGAAGAGGGTAGGAAGGGCAGATAGGCCGTGCGCGCTACACGGACTGGCGGGAGGGAGCCGGGGCGGAGGGGCAGCCCACTGGCAAAGCAGAGGCTCTGAGTCTGGCTTGCAAAAGCGGAGGGGCCAGACGGAGTGTGTTCGGACAGCAAGCGGGACTTAACACCTGGAAGGTTATAAGTTAACAGCTCTGCTCAGAGAGCGGGAGGGCTGGAGGACAATGGGAGGGAGAGTTGTTGAGCCCCAGATGACAGAGCGCAGCTTGGCGGCGAACAAAGGTGCTCGCCAGCGCCATCTCCCTCGCCCATCCCCCAGCCAAAATCCCAAAGGGAACTGGTTCCTGCCAGGGAACTGGCTTGCACCGCACAAACACTGAACGCTGTACTTCTGGTGGGTCTGACTCCCTCCCGATGCCACAGGGCCCCTCCTGAAGCGGATTACCGAAGGATAAGCAAGCTGAGCTGCCCCTCCCACCCCTGTGCATCTTGCTTATCCACCCAGCTAATACGCCAGATCCCCAGCACCACAAGCCTGGCAATGTGCAAGTAGCCCAGACAGGCCACACCACCCCACAGTGAATCCCACCCCTAGGAGAGGGGAAGAGAAAGTACATACCAGTCTGACTGTGGCCCCAGCGGTGGGCTGGGGGCAGACATCAGGTCTGACTGTGGCCCCGCCCACCAACGCAAGTTATTCAAGACCGCACAGGGGAAGTGCCCCACAGTCCCGCACCACTCCAGGGACTATCCAAAATGACCAAACGGAAGAATTCCCCTCAAAAAAACCTTCAGGAAATAACGACAGCTAATGAGCTGATCAGAAACGATTTAAACAATATAAGAGAAAGCAAATTTAGAATAATAGTCATAAAATTAATTGCTGGGCTTGAAAACAGTATAGAGAACAGCAGAGAATCTATTGCTACAGAGATCAAGGGACTAAGAAACAGCCAGGAGGAGCTAAAAAATGCTATTAACGAGCTGCAAAATAAAATGGAGACGACCACAGCTCAGATTGAAGAGGCAGAGGAGAGAATAGGTGAACTAGAAGATAAAGTTATGGAAAAAGAAGAAGCTGAGAAAAAGAGAGATTAAAAAATCCAGGAGTATGAGGCGAAAATTAGAGAACTAAGTGATGCACTAAAGAGAAATAATCTACGCATAATTGGTATTCCAGAGGAGGAAGAGAGAGGGAAAGATGCTGAAGGTGTACTTGAAGAAATTATAGCTGAGAACTTCCCTGATCTGGGGAAGGGAAAAGGCATTGAAATCCAAGAGGCACAGAGAACTCCCTTCAGACGTAACTTGAACCGATCTTCTGCACGACATATCATAGTGAAACTGGAAAAATACAAGGATAAAGAGAAAATTCTGAAAGCAGCTAGGGATAAACGTGCCCTCACATATAAAGGGAGACCGATAAGACTCGTGACAGATCTCTACTGAAACTTGGCAGGCCAGAAAGGAATGGCAGGAAATCTTCAATGTGATGAACAGAAAAAATATGCAGCCAAGAATCCTTTATCCAGCAAGTCTGTCATTTAGAATAGAAGGAGAGATAAAGGTCTTCCCAAACAAACAAAAACTGAAGGAATTCGTCACCACTAAACCAGCCCTACAAGAGATCCTAAGGGGGATCCTGTGAGACAAAGTACCAGAGACATCGCTACAAGCATGAAACCTACAGATATCACAATGACTCTAAACCCATATCTTTCTATAATAACACTGACCATAAATGGACTAAATGCGCCAACCAGAAGACATAGGGTATCAGAATGGATAAAAAAACAAGACCCATCTATTTTCTGTCTACAAGAGACTCATTTTAGACCTGAGGACACCTTCAGATTGAGAGTGAGGGGATGGAGAACTATTTATCATGCTACTGGAGGTCAAAAGAAAGCTGGAGTAGCCATACTTATGTCAGACAAACTAGACTTTAAATTGAAGGCTGTAACAAGATTTGAAGAAGGGCATTATATAATAATTACAGGGTCTATCCATCAAGAAGAGCTAACAATTATAAATGTCTATGTGCCGAATACGGGAGCCCCCAAATATATGAAATCTGTGACTTATCACAACACTTCTAGAAAGCCTATTTCCTCCTAATTCTCGCAAGCCCTGCAACTGGTCTCACTCCAAAACCCACCAAATTCTTGCCCTAGTTGGGCTTGTCTATTTTCCCCCAACTCTGCCTTCCTTTTGTTTCCTTTCCACCACTACCCAGCTTGTCCTTAACAAAGGAAAGCACAGAGATCAGTGGGGAGGATGAATGCCCCTCCCTAGGAGAGGTAGAGAGAGAGAAGGAAGGAGTGCTGAAGACGACACCTACTTCATCAGTCTTTGCCCTGTCACAACTGCAAAAGCTAAAAGCCTTAAAAAAGACCCATTCTGTTACAACAACAGTATGGAATGTACCAACAGAAATGCCCTTTGAGGAGACCAGCTGTCTGCAGACATGCAGGAGAGGTGGTGAGGATCGAGGTAGGTGAGGTACCAGGAGAGAGAGGCCTGATCTATTTTTCAGGTCTGACACCCCACGGAGAATTGCTGCAAGAACCCTTTTTTTTTTTTTTTCTCCAGGGTTTTTTTTACTGGAAGAAGAGAAGGGCAATGTTATCCAGCCCTCCATATGAAAGTTTGTTTCATCCCCTGGAGTAGGTAACTACATGGCAGAAGAATGCTATGGAATTCTGGGCTAGCCACTTGGTGGCAGAACTGAGGGCTCCATTTTATAGATGAACCAGAATTCAAAAACAAAATCAAGAACATATTGTAAATTCTAGACAAAAGTTCTAGGAATGTTGAAAGAAAGCAGTACCTTTTAGACAATTCTGTCCCAAGGAGCCTTTTTTTCTGTCTGGGTGTTTGATTTGTTACTGGTGCTTTCTGACTAGAAAGGGTGATTTTATGATGAGCTCTCCACACCTTCCAGGCAGCTGAGCTCTGAACATGGCCTTCATTTCTGGGGAGGATGACTTCCCACCCAGACAATGAGATGTCCATAGTTTTACGTCTTTGAGCAAATAAGTCCAAGCCTACTGATAATGCAAGAGCTCAAGAACTATTACTCCCAGGTATAATTGTCCGTTTTCACTTGGTAGGAGTGCCTGCATCACTGGATTGTTACTAGCTTATGTTCCTGTGGCTCTGGAACAATCTGTGTGATGTTAAATCTCTAACATCTGGTGTTCTATATATACATATTTCTACTCAGCAGAGAGAGATTGCAGCTCCATCTGCTTGAAAAAGTCAAAATAGCCTTGACCTGGAATTGCCAGCACACCTCAGGAGAGTCATACTAGATCTTCCTACCAAGCATGTCCCATGAGTGATAAAACTAAGCCAAACCAGCTGATGGATGGCTAAGAGGCACCCAGAGTCAGGCCTTACAGTTTTTGAAAACTTGATGGATAAAAGCTAGGGGAAATTGCACTGACATGTAAAAGCTGCAGTTGACTCTATTTCGTGTTCAGTGGAAACTTTATTACTCTGTTAGGGTAAAATATTCTAGCATTCCAGGGAAACAGGATTATTCTCTATCTCACCGGGGGTTGAGGAAACAAGGTAGGAACTTGATAGGGCACAGACTCAGATGTACAAAACATGTGACCGTATCTTTCTCCAGGTGTTTCAGATCCCTCATTTGTAAAATGGAAATTTTATTCCCACCTTAAAGATTATCATGAAGATTAAAAGTGCTAATACAAGGAAGCATTTTCCTTGACATATTCATGAGTACCCAGTAAGGTTGGCTACTACACAAATGTAAAATATATATATAGATATATAGAAGAAATCTTTTGCATTTATATACACAAATAATGAAGCAGCAGAAAGAAAAACAAGGAATCAGTCCCATTTACAATTGCACCAAAAACCATAAGATACCTAGGAATAAACCTAACCAAAGAGGTAAAAAATTTGTACTCTGAAAACTATAGAACACTTACGAAAGAAATCAAAGAAGACCCAAAGAAATGGGAAAAACATTCCATGCTCATGGACTGGAAAAGCAAATGTTGTTAACACGTCTATACTAAAAGCAATTACACATTTAATGCAATCCCCATCAAAATACCACTAGCATTTTTCACAGAGCTAGAACAATTCTAAAATTTGTATGGAACCACAAAAGACCCGAATAGCTGAAGTAATGTTGAAAAAGAAAAGCAAAGCAGGAGGCATCACAATTCCAGACTGCAAGATGTGTTATAAAGCTATAATCATCAAGACAGTATGGTACTGGCACAAAAACAGACACATAGATTAATGGAACAGAATGGAAAACCCAGAAATAGACCCACAATATGGTTAACTAATCTTTGATGAAGCAGGAAACAATATCCAGTGGGGGAAAAAAAACAGTCTCTTCAACAAATGGTGTTGGGAAAACTGTACCACTTTCTTACACCATACACAAAAATAAATTCAAAATAGATGAGAGACCTAAGTGTGAGACATGAAACCATCAAAATCCTAGAAGTAAAACAGGCAACAAGCTCTTTTACTTTGGCTGTAGCAACTTCTAACTAGACATGTTGGCAGAGGCAAGGGAAACAAAAGCAAAAATGAACTATTGGGACATCAAGATATAACCCTGCACAGCAAAGATAACAAACTAAAAGGCAACCTATGGAATGGGAAAGGATATTTTCAAATGACATATCTGATAAAGGGTTAGTATCCAAAATCTATAAAGAACTTATCAAACTCAACACCCAAAAAAACAATCCAGTGAAGAAATGGGCAGAAGACATGACCAGATATGTCTCCAAAGAAGACACACAAATGGCTAACAGACACATGAAAAAATGTTCAACATCACTCATCATCAGGGAAATACAATCAAAACCAGTGAGATACCACCTCACACCTGTCAGAATGGCCAAAATTAACAACTTAGGAAACAACAGATATTGGTGAGGATGTAGAGAAAGGGGAACAATTTTGCACTGCTGGTGGGAATGCAAACTGGTGCAGCCACTCTGGAAAACAGTGTGGAGGTTTCTCAAAAAATTAAAAATAGAACTACTCTATGACCAGCAGTTGCACTACTAGATATTTATCCAAAGGATATATGAATGCTGATTCGAAGGGGCACATATACTCCAATGTTTATAGCAGCACTATCAATAGTAGTCAATTTATGGAAAGAGACCAAATGTCCATTGAATGGGTAAAGAATATGTGGGGTGTGTGTGTGTGTGTGTGTGTGTGTGTGTGTGTGTGTGTGTGTGTAATGGAATATCACTCAGCCATCAAAGAGAATGAAATCTTGCCATTTGCAATGACATGGGTGGAACTAGAGCATATTATGCTAAGTGAAATCAGAGAAAGACAAATGCTGTATGATTTCACTCATGTGGAATTTAAGAAACAAAACAGATGAACATAGGAGAAAGGAAGGAAAAATAAAACAAGATAAAAACAGAGAGGGAGGCAAACCATAAGAGACTCTTAAATACAGAGAACAAACTGAGGGTTACTGGAGGAGAAGTGGGGGGTGGGCTAAATGGGTGATGGGTATTAAGGAGGGCACTTGTTGTGATGAGCACTGGGTGTTAAATGTAAGTGATGAACTACTAAATTCTACTCCTGAAGCCAATACTACACTGTATATTAACTAACTTGAATTTAATTAAAAACTTGGAAGAAAAAAGATGTAGAGATACAGATACAGACTTAAATTCTATCTCAAGCTCCATTCCACCTGGTAGCAGAAACTCAGCCCCACTCAATTATAAGAACCCGATAGTACAAACTTCCTGTAGTAGATTCTGGACATGGGGAGAGGACACTTGCCTTTGGCATCCCTGTCCATAGCATCACCTGTCTTTGTTCCTGATGTCTCTGCCAAGAGTTTCAAGTGCCTGTTTTGAGCCCAGACTGGATTCTTTTTGCATTCTTGCCATAAGGACCCACTCTGAAGGCCAGCAGTGTGAACACCCTAACTTACACTTGAAGAATAGGGAGAGGAATGGCCAGGGGGAAGCACATTAGCCAATATTTCCAAATATTATCTTGCCACAAGAGGTGACTTTTTTTCTGGTACTTTACAGTTCCGCAGAGATTGTGCTTGCATCATCTATGAGCTGATGACTTTTAAACTGGCTTGTTCATTCTGGACTTTATCCTCTGGATTCCTGTATCCAACTGACATGTGCACTTGGAAGTTAAATTTAAGCAACCCAAGAGAGAACTCTTGACTCCTTTGCCCCTATCCCCCATTTTACATTCCCAGTCTTCCTGTATCAGCAGAAACCCAGGACTTCTGCTGAGTCCTCTCTTCCCCTGCTTCCTATCACCCCCATCTAACCTATCAACTGATCCAGTTGGTTCTACCTCCAAAATTCATACCAATCTGTCCCCTTCTCTCCATCTCTGATGCTACCACCCTACACCCTATTTGAAGTTCCCATCAACATCGAATGGGGAGCAGAGAAATGGCTTCAGAATTGGTCTCCATGCTACCATATTACCAGCAATAACTCATTCTCTATACAGTGAAATAATACAAATCACATCATATTACATCTTTGCTTAAAACTGTCTTGTGGCATCCCTTCCCACCTAGAAACCTACAAACCCCTTGGCCTGGCCCTTGCCATCTCTCTGACCTTCATGTATTCCATCTTCCTCCTGCAGTCCACACTCAGCTACACTGGCCTTCTTTTAACATTCCAACCTCAGTTCTTTCGGGGGCCACTTGAGACTCTTCTCCCCTGCTGTCTCTTAGTGGGCTTGCATTTAGGACTCAGGTCAAATGCACTCCGGCACTGACTACCCAAAACTAAACTATTCTCTTAAGTCACTTTGTGTTGCCTTGCCCTGTTTATAACATTGCTCACCATTTCCTGAGATTACTTTGTTTCTCTAGTTTATTATACAACACATTAGAAATACATGTCATTTTATCTAATACTTCAAGATCCCCAGAGAACTCTATCTGTCTCTCTCTGTCTCTGTCTCTCTCTCGTGTGTGCGTGCACACACACACACACACACACACACATACCTAAACTCCATGAGAAGAGTGATCTTGTCAGGCACACAAATATTTTTGGATGAATGATCTTATTTGATAGTCATATTCCTGTCACTCATTCCCATGCAATAAGAAGAAAACTACTTGTAAATCTCTGAAACATAATATGCAATTTCAAACTTCCTTGACTTTACACAAATGATGGTTCCCTCTGCTAAACATGTCCTTTCTTCTTCTGGTAAACTCCTATTGGTCCTTCAAACTGCTATTTGGATAAGGAGCACTCAGAGAAGATGAGAATGTCCACTGTGGAGGCAGCAAGGCAGGGGAATGCATAGCCATACTGCTCAGTTGGTAAGGTCAGACTTGGAGCTTAAAGGAAAGCTGGATTGGAGTCCCTGAGGTGAAATTCTGCCCCAGAAATGGAGTCCTCCTTCTCCTCAAGATAAAAAGCATAGAAGGCAATTTTGAATATCCAACAACCTGCTCACCATCTCCATTTTTATGTTCTTTAGGCTTTCCAAACTTAACATGTCCAAATAGAACTTAAGATGGAAAAAATAGTCCCATCCACCTGCTGAACCCAAGAGCTGCAGAGACATCCTTGACTCAGCCCCTCCCAACATGTCACATCCAATCCTTCAGTAAATCTGACCCCTTTTTACCCATCTTCCCACTGTCACCCTCCTCCAGGCCTCATCATCTCTTTAGTGCCACTAACTTCCAGTTATCTCTCTTCTCCCACACCTGCTCCCACCTTTCATTCTCTGCAAAGCAGACAAAGCAATCTTTTAAAAATTTAAATAAGATCCTGTCACCCCCTTCTCAAAACCCTCCAATGGCTTCCCATCATATTTAGAAGACCCAGCATAACTCTAACTATACCTATAATGCCTCCGTACATTCTCTGGAGTGCCTACTCCTCCAGCCTCTTTTCCTACCATGTTTGTATCTGGACCACAGGAACGTCCACAGGACGTTAGAGACACAGTCTCTGGAGCAACTCTGCCACCTATTTGCTTGCATGATACTGGGAAAGTTGCTTAATATCTCTGTTGCTTCAGTTCCTTTGTCTCTAAAGCAAAGATGATAATATTTACCAAGCTGTTGAAGTATTAAAGGAGCCTGAGAACAGATTCTGGTGCATGGCAAGCCTGTGTACATGCTTATGGTTTTAGGTAGTTTGATGTCATGAATGCTTAAATTTGAAGAAACAAGTTGATTACAAAAAAAGATTAAGGAAAGAGAATATATTTGCAGATTGTTATAAATGAGTTTTAAAGACAGGGTTTTTTAATGTTTATTTATTTTTGAGAGAGAGACAGAGACAGACCGCGAGCAGGGGAAGGTCAGAGAGAGAGGGAGACACAGAATTGGAAGCAGGCTCCAGGCTCTGAGCTGTCAGCACAGAGCCCGATGTAGGGCTTGAACTCACAAGCCTTCGAGCTGTGAGATCATGACCTGAGCGGAAGTCAGCCACTTAACTGACTGAGCCACCTAGGGGCCCCAAGACACATTTCTATGAAGTTACATGCATGGGGAAATCTTCCCTTTGCTCTTTAACATAGGAAAAACCTAAGAAAAATTAAAGTCTTAGGAGGGCTTTTTAATGTTTATTTATTTTGAGAGATACCTGGGTGGCTCAGTCAGTTGGGCATCTGACTTTGGCTTGGGTCATGATCTCTTGGTTGGTGGGTTCGAGCCCCACATCGGCCTCTGTGCTGACTGCTCACAGCCTGGGACCTGCTTCAGATTCTGTGTCTCCCTCTCTCTCTGCCCCTACCCCACTCTCACTCTGTCTCTCTCTGTCTCTCTCTGTCTCTCAAAAATAAATAAACGTTTAAAACAAATTTTTCTAATGTTTACTTATTTTGAGAAAGAGCATGTTCACAAGCAGGGGAGGGGCAGATAGAGAGGGAGAGAGAGAATCCCAAGCAGTCTCTGTGCTATCAGTGCAGAGTCCAGCATGGGGCTCATTCCCATGAACTGTGAGATCATGACCTGAGCCAAAATCAAGACTTGGATGCTTAACCAACTGAGCCACCCAGGCACCTCAAGTCTTATGAGTTTTAATAGCCTTGTATTGATCAATGGTTAGATACTATTGGTTAGATAACAGCCTGTTTAAAACTCACTTTTTATCTGTCAGTCCCTGGCTTTAAACAAATTCCCCTAGAGAAAGCAGTGAGACTCCAAAAGGGACAGGCAAAGACACTGACTTGACTCTTAAAGGAGGAGACAGGGTGCGCCAAGAGCCATTCACAGTCCCTGTGGGCAGGCTGGCAGAGAGCCCTGGTTGGTGCTCCTGGTCTGGCAGTGTGGCTATAAATCACTCCATGTCAGCCTATGCTGCAGGGTGGGCTTTCCCAAGACTGATAGGCACTCAGATTTTTGCTCTAACATATCTGCTCTTTGTAGGGGTGGGGGAGACCTCTATTCTGGTGGAGGCATTTTTCCCCCCCTGGTACTATGGCTTCTGTTCCCAATTCTGATGAGCTGATTTTGTGTATGTGTGTGTGAATGGAAGAAAGGTAAGTTTATGAGATGATTAATATGAATTTTTGTATACCAGGGACAAAAGCTAAACTAATCTTTTTCACTACAATGCCATTTGTTATGTCTTTATCCTCTCTCTTCTTTTTCAAGTCATGTTTGGTAGTATGAGCTTGAACATTGATCATTAGTTCAAGGTTTGGTGCAAAGTATTAAAGCATGAGGGCCTTTGCTTTCTTCTGCAATCAGTAAGGAACTCTCATTTTATTTGTTATAATAAAACAGAAGTCAAATCTGACACAGATATGAAAAATTAAGGTCATTCCCCCTTTATTCAGATATTAGCTCTACTTGAGTTCACCAATGCTATTTTAGTAGAAGGCATATATGACATGGGGGTTGATAATAGCAAAGAATGATTTTGTTTTGTCTTAATCTCCTCAGACTAATCAGTTAACGTAGAGGCTCAAGCACCTCTGCCCCCAAAATGGAGTAAATAGACTACCTTCTCCACTTTGGAAGAGATGTGGCAACTCTGGTACTTAGCTTGTGCTAGTTGTTCGAATGAGCAAAATGAATAAATGAAAGGTTCGAGGTGCTTTGGGACAATTAGAGGAAAAAAAAAACTAGTAAAATATTAAAATAGAAAATTATTTTGGACAATAACTTGGTGTTAATGTTTTTGCTTCTCAAGCCTCAGTTGTGTTAGATTACTGATGTTCTTCCCTAAAGAAAGAAACACAACTTTAATCAAGACAAAAGTTCTTGGGATTTTTGCCTGTCAAATAGCAGAGAAACATCATTTTTATGAAACCTATGAACTAAACAACAAAAAGTGAAAGAGAAAGAAAAGAAAAAACCTGGGTTTAGCAATAATGCTTACAAGTAGATCAGGATCTTGAATGACCTGAAGCCAACTGGAACATCAGAAAAACAATTTCTGAGTGACAGTTTGTAGTAAATCAAAAGCTAAAAATTTTTCTGAGTGTGAGGAAAATGGGCTTTTCTGCTTTTCCTTTGTTGGCAAATAAAACCATTTCTTCCTTAATATCACATTAGAATGATTATTCCCTCTCCAGGTCTCCAATCTTTTGAAATCACAGCCAATATTTTGCTGTTTTTACCCTTTTCTGTCTTACAAACTTCTAAGACAAGTTACAGATGGCCAAGGAGGAGGAAATCATAAACTTATTTGAAGAAACTGGTTATTTTTTGTGGTTATCTTTCCTTCCTTTAGACCCAGGGGCATAGAGTTGAGCAAAGTACACTCGTCTGTCCATGGCACACTATCATCACGGTCTGGACGAGGCTTCTCTTTTGTTTTATATTATTTCATTTTTTTTTTTCTTCTTATGTCCTATCTTCTCTTTATTTCCTTCCCCCATAAACATCCACTTTTGTGCATTTTAAATATATATCCTTCCCATCTACTTTCCACATGAATATTTAGAAATATAAATGTATGTTTGAAATATATAGTGTTTGACCTGTGCATTGAAGGGGCGGACCTACGCCGGCCGACCACGCCTCCTCCCCTTGAGTAACAGGACTCTGACCCTTCCCCAGCCAATTGGCCAAGGCCACGACCCTTCCCCAGCCAATTGGCTGAGGCCACAGCCATTCCCTTCCAACTGTCCCTAGACCCCAATAAAACCTTTGTGCTTTTGAAACTCGCTCTCTCTCCCTGGTATCTCACCGCTGTGTTGGTGCAGGTAGGGGATTGAGCTCTAGCTAGCTCGAATAAAGGCTCTTTTGCTTTTGCATCAGACTCGGCTCCCTGGTGGTCTTTGGGGATCACGAATTCTGGGCATAACATGCATGAGTGTGTGTGTGTATTCTTAACTTACACCAATGGTATTGTGACCTATAAATACCTTTTTATGACTCACCACTGTTCTTAAGATTTATCCATGTTGCTCTTTGAAGACCTGGCTTGTTACTTCTGCATGCTAGTTCCCCCGGGTGTGCACCTCCTTCATTCTGCTTATCCAGTGCCCTAGTGGTAGACACGTAGGATGCTTCCAGTTCCCCACTACCCCCAAGAAATGCTTCAGTGAACATCCTACGATGTGTCTCCTCACCAATACTGGCAAAAGAATCTCTAAGTGAGATTGTACCATAGTGATTTCATAGGCCCTGCCAGGTGGCTTTCCAGAATCCTGCACAAGTTACATTTCCCCACAGTTCATTGCATGACAGGTGCTGTCTCCTTGCCAGTAGATGATTTGCCAATCTTTAATGTGCCAAAACTTATTATAATCAGACCTTCTAGGATTTGCTAATCTAATGGGCATGGTGTCTTGGGGGAGCTTTCTTGTATCTCTCCAGTTACTGGTTAGGTTTCTCCCCTTTTCATATACTTACTAAAAAGGAATTTATTTCCTGAGTGTCTATAAATTACTGGAGGAAACAGGATGTACCCATACAATTTTGTGAGTGCAGCTATTGGTATGACTAGTATTTCTCATATGATTACTGAAATATTTATTTTAAATGTCTGGAGGTACTGTATATTTCAAATATGTCAAAATTGCAGTTGGCAGGCTTTAATTAATTTCCCAGAGTCTAATCTTGCCTTCCTTTTTCTTCATTTGGAACCTGAAGCCATGTCATGATTGAAGGAGACAGCATTAAATCAAGTGTTGTACTCCTCAGGCAACTAAAGTACTTGGGGAAAGTTGTCTCAGGTATATGGATGTCTATTTACCTAGAATGTTGTCTCAGGTATATGGATGTCTTTATAGCACAGAATAGTGCCATTCGGCTGTGTCCTCTCCTTATAGTGGAGACAGGAGGAAGTTATAGTAGTTCTGGCTTGCACACCATCACTCCCTCCTCCTTTCTTGTTCCCACCTTTGGAAATAATGCTTTGTTTCTGAGATGCCACCATACTTAGCCCCCTCCTCATGCTAAGATTCTGAGTGAAGGGGTGATGAGCTCATCTCTGACTGGGTAAATCTTCTGAGGACTCAGAAAGCGTTTTGGAAATAGCAGGCAGCGTATGAAGAATAATGTGATTTGTTGCCTTTTTCTGGGGTGAGAAAAGTAAAAAACACTTTTAGTGGAATGCTGTCTTCTGTTTCTGGGTTTCTACACTTCCTGGTAAGTTTCTCTTCCCTTCTTTCTAATCTTGCCTGACTGTACCCAGCAGAATAACTGCCTTGGCCAGGGAGAGCAGACAGTTTTCCTCTCATGTGCCAGCTTTGATCTATTGGCAGTAGCAGCCAGGAGTGTGACATGAGAGGCAGAACCAGATTCATGCTCCCTTCTGCTCTTCCTTCAGATAGTGGCACCTCCACTCCACTAGGGAGCTGGAAGCAAAGTGTGGAGCAGGAGGGGCTCCCTTTATAACACACTCCTCCATGACTCTGTTAAGAAATCTCTGGCTAACTTTTTCTAGGACTTCCTAT
Source organism: Panthera uncia (assembly GCF_023721935.1). NCBI lineage: Eukaryota > Metazoa > Chordata > Mammalia > Carnivora > Felidae > Panthera > Panthera uncia. The sequence goes on along the minus strand of NW_026057584.1, from coordinate 34,911,950 downwards.
GACCACGAGTTACCTGAGTCAATTTTGGAACCTTACAGTTGTAAGAAAAAACAATCCAGAACTTATAATTGTCATATATATTGGAAAATTCACAGACATTGAAATAATGCTCCATAATTTCTTTAAAATTGGATCCAACTGTTAGAAAAGTTTCCTTTGTTATTTTCTTCCCTTATGAAACCACCATCTGTCAAAAAAAAATAACATGTCCCCAAAACAATGGATAGAATTGCCATAACATTTCTTTTCTCATTTCATAATGTAGGTCACAGAGAAGAATGCTGGTCCTGAAGTAAATCTATTCTACCCAAGGAAAGTCCATATCCTTATATTTGACTGTAATCAATCTGGATTGGGTCGCAAAAAGTGAACATGCTAATACTTCTGAAGAAAGTCACCCTGTATTTGCTCAAGGTAAATACCCTTCTGTTCGATTTGTAGAATCTAGTTGGAGCTGACAGAATACATCCAAAAAGAGAGATTTATGCTTTATTTGTTGTTGTTGTTGTTGTTGTTGTTGTTGTTTTTCACCTGAGCAAAACCAAAAGAATCATCCAGTGAAACATGAGTATGCTAACTTTAGAAATAACTTTATGACTTTTTGAGTCCCCTGGTTAGCTGATGACAGTTTTACATTCAGGAGCATTAAAATAAAAACATCCAGTCATCATCACTTCTTTCCCCACTTCTGTCTTTTTGCCTCCCAACATACACATCTAAAAACATTACTTTGTTTCTCCCTGTTAATTCCTTGCCAAACTTATCTAAGAAATTATGTGTACCTGATGCTGCATTTTTCTCTCCAGACTCGGTCTCTCACTATTTACCCCCTTGCAGTCTGGTTTCCTAACCTATCATTTTACTACTCTAGCCAGTAATGTCCCCTAATGTCCTATTCCACTCACTATTCCAGCACCTGGACTTATCACTAAAAAACAAAACAAAACAAAATCAAAACAGGCTAAGTCCTCCCTCACTGGGAATGCCATCTCCCATCTACCAGCTTCAAAATCTCAGTGTTAGTCAGCACTCCCTGTCACTTCCCTTTTATATCACTTCTAAATCCATCATGCTTTCTCTGGACATCCTAAAATGAAGAAATTCATCTATATAAGGAGCAAGCTGAAAATTCATGCACTCCCAAGTAAGCATGGCCAGAACCAGCCCTACGCATAATCACCCCCAGCCTCCCATTGGCCCGTCTCCCCAGTGACCCCTCTGTCCATTCCTTTCTGGTGCTTAATATCGTAAATAAGTCATTCTGAGTAAATAAGACTCACCTGATATTTCCAGGCTCCAACCTCTGATTATAGAGGCAGCATTTCTGGGATGCAGTCAGGGATTTTATTTTTAACTTGTTCCTCAAGTAGGTAATTTTCATAAATATTTGTGAATGAACAGATTTTCCACCAGAACCAGCACCCCACATGTACACATCAGCACCAGCCTATTTCACTTTTCACAGGATTTCCATGGCCCTTTCCAAAGCCTTGTGCCCAGTTTATATTCATAATCGCGTGCTTTTCCTTAAGATGGGTCTCCAATAATATAAAAACTTTATATTCCCACAAGATCCCAGTTTGCTGCTGACTTGGAGCCTGGCTTAGGTATCATTCCCAAGATGGAACACAGTGACACAAAGAACAAAATTTGTTTGTAGGCATCCCTATCTCCCTTCCATATTCTACCCCTAGTGTGCCTGTCCATCAGACACCTGCTCTTGCAAGAATGTTGATTAAAGCCTCACTTCACTGTGCTCCAAGTCTCCACCTCCGTCCTTTGATTGGGTCAGTGGGCTTATTTCTCACAGGGAGGGAAGGAAGAAATGAGGGTTGAGTAGGAGTTTGCTGAGCAAACAGAAGGCTGGAGGTGGGGGGGGAGGGGGGTGAAGCTATTCCAGTCAGCAGTATGAGTTAAGGTCAGATGGGTCAGAATGTAGTGCTTTTGAGGAACTAAAAGAAATTTATTCTGGTGGAAATAAAGAGCTGTGAGGGAGTGGGAGAGTGTGGTAAGAGACAGAGGAGAAGTGAGGTCCTTGAGGCAAAGAACCAAGTTTGATCCCAATGGCACATTCCTTTCCTGGCATAGGATGATGCAGTTTGGTGCTGGTAGGGTGGTGAGGTTCAGAGATTACAGCCAGGAAAGAATTCTTGAAGATGTCTTTGGTGCAAAAACATGATTTTATTAAAGCACAGGGACAGGACCTGTGGGCATAAAGAGCTGCACTGGGGTTGTGAAGAGTGACTGCTTATATATTGTGGAGTTTGGGGGAAGGTAAAGTCAAGAGGAAGTTTCTTAAAGGGATTTCCATATGCTAAAGAATATTTACAGATTACTGGAGGCCTAGCTATTATCAAGCTAAGGTTGTTTTCCCTCTAGCGAAGCATTATCGTTAAAATAGTAGGGAGTTCCTGGAGATTAGGCTACTGACAAGATTGCCCTTTTCTTGTAATATTACTAAGACATTTGTAAACAGATGGAGACTCTGTCAGTTTAACCATTTGTTTTCTGTCCTTTTCTTTGCTCTTGGGCAGCCAGGAGTGCCTGAGGAATGTCACACTTATCCCAAGGGCATGTTGCGAGGTAGCAGCTTGCCTTTTGCTCCCTCACCATGGGAAACAATTACTCACTAATGAAAGACTGGCTCCCGTTGGAAATTCCAGAGTCAACTGTACACTTTGGCTGCTAGTATGTAGTGTCAGGGTAGCTTCTTCTGGATATGCTGCAGGGCTGTTTATCTTGAGGACACTTTGGGCTCTTCTGCTTAAAAGGCCCTCAAAATAAACTTCTGATATATTATTGTTTGTATTTGACCTAAGTTGGGTTGCTAGCTTTAGCATATAGAAATATAGTATACCCAGTTAAATTTGAATACATGAAGCATACTTATACTAAAATAT